>NC_041388.1:6371522-6465882 GCF_002162155.2 Triticum dicoccoides | reverse complement strand
GTTGAGGTCGGGGGCGGGGGCGGCGTTGAATCTGGAGTCGAGGGCGGCATAGAGGGTGTGCGGAGAGCGCGCGGCGGCCGACGGGCGACGGCGGTGGCGAGAGTGGAGTTGGATTTGGGGGATGAAGTGGCTGTGGGGAAGGACGAACCCCGTGGTTAAGTCAGAAGTACCAGTAGCGCGTTCCAAAAAGGGCGCTACTGCTACGTTAGCTACATCGTGTTCTGGAATACACGCTACTGCTACACCATTCTCCTTTTCCCCTTTTTCATTTAGTTTTCTTCACATTTTATTTTTTTCCTTTCACCTTATTCTATTTGTTTCATTTTCAATTACCTTTCTATTTGCTTTCCATTTAATTTTATATCCTCTAGCAGTAGTGAGTTTAGACTAAAACGCACTGCTACAAAGAAAGTAGCGGTAGCGCGGTTCGTTATACGTCGCTACTACTATGTGTAGCCTATCGGCTAAGCCGTGGGAATTTTAGTAGTAACGTGTTTAGAACAAGATGCGCTACTGCTAGAACTTTATCTGCAGCGCGGTTTGCGTAGGCGCGCTACTGCTACTTAGCACCAGCGTGCTTTTTTGACCCTCGCTACTGCTAAAGTTCTGTGTATAAGGTTTTCCCTAGTAGTGACCATGTGTTTCTTCAACAGGCGGTTAATTAAGAGCATGTATTTCTTCAATAGGAGGTAAATTCTTAATATCTTCAGCTTTTATACCTTTTTCTTTCATAGATTTCTTTGCCTCTTGCATATCTTCAGGACTGAGAAATAGAACATCCCTTTTCTTTGGAGTTGGCTTAGGAGTTGGTTCAGGGAGTGTCCAATTATTTTAATTAGTCAACATATTATTCAATAGAATTTCAGCTTCATCGACACTTCTTTCCCTGAAAACAGAACCAGCACAACTATCCAGGTGGTCTCTGGAAGCTTTGGTTAGTCCATTATAAAAGATATCAAGTATTTCATTTTTCTTGAGAGGATGATCACACAAAGCATTAAGTAATTGGAGAAGCCTCCCCCAAGCTTGTGGGAGACTCTCTTCTTCAATTTGCACAAAATTATATATATCCCTTAAAGCAGCTTGTTTCTTATGAGCAGGGAAATATTTAGCAGAGAAGTAATAAATCATATCCTGGGGACTATGCACACAACCAAGATCAAGAGAATTAAACCATATCTTAGCATCACCCTTTAATGAGAACGGAAATATTTTAAGGATATAATAGTAGCGAGTTTTCTCATCATTAGTGAACATGGTGGCTATATCATTTAATTTAGTAAGATGTGCCACAACAGTTTCAGATTCATAGCCATAGAAGGGATCAGATTCAACCAAAGTAATTATATTAGGGTCAACAGAGAATTCATAATCCTTATCAGTAACAAAGATAGGTGAAGTAGCATAAGCAGGATCATATTTCATTCTAGCATTCAGAGTTTTTTGTTTCAGCTTAGCTAATAATTTCTTAAGATCACTTCTATCATTGCAAGCAAGAAAGTCTCTAGCGGTTTCTTCATCCATAACATAGCCCTCGGGCAGAACAGGCAATTCATATCTAGGGGAGAATCATCATCACCACTTTCATCAATATTATTAGTTTCAATAATTTCATTCTCTCTAGCCCTAGAAAGTTGTTCATCAAGAAATTCACCAAGTGGCACAGTAGTATCAAGCATAGAAGTAGTTTCATCATAAGTATCATGCATAGTAGAAGTGGCATCATCAATAACATGCGACATATCAGAATTTATAGCAGAAGCAGGTTTAGGTGTCGCAAGCTTACTAAAAACAGAAGGTGAATCAAGTGCAGAGCTAGATGGCAGTTCCTTACCTCCCCTCGTAGTTGAGGGATAAATTTTAGTTTTCTCGTCTTTCAAGTTCTTCATAGTGACCAGCAGATATAAATCCCAAGTGACTCAAAGAATAGAGCTATGCTCCCCAGCAATGGCGCCAGAAAATAGTCTTGATAACCCACAAGTATAGGGGATCGCAGCAGTTTTTGAGGGTAGAGTATTCAACTCAAATTTATTGATTCGACACAAGGGGAGCCAAAGAATATTCTCAAGTATTAGCAGTTGAGTTGTCAATTCAACCACACTTGGATAACTTAATATCTGCAGCAAAGTATTTAGTAGCAAAGTAGTATGGAAGTAACGGTAACGGTAGCAAAAGTAATATTTTTGGGTTTTGTAGTGATTGTAACAGTAGCAATGGAAAATTAAATAAGTGAAGAACAGTATGTGAAAAGCTCGTA
The DNA here is from genome assembly GCF_002162155.2 of Triticum dicoccoides. Taxonomy (NCBI): domain Eukaryota; kingdom Viridiplantae; phylum Streptophyta; class Magnoliopsida; order Poales; family Poaceae; genus Triticum; species Triticum dicoccoides. Next base: position 6,463,625 of record NC_041388.1, on the reverse strand, counting down.
GGCATTGGATCGGTGATGGAGAATTATGCCGGATGCGGTTCATCATGTAACAGTCATAACATAGGGTGACACAGAACTAGCTCCAATTCATCAATGTAATGTAGGCATGTATTCCGAATATAGTCATACGTGCTTATGGAAAAGAACTTGCATGACATCTTTTGTCCTACCCTCCCGTGGCAGCAGGGTCCTAATGGAAAGTAAGGGATATTAAGGCCTCCTTTTAATAGAGTACCGGACCAAAGCATTAACACATAGTGAATACATGAACTCCTCAAACTATGGTCATCACCGGGAGTGGTCCCGATTATTGTCACTTCAGGGGCCAAATCCTAACACATAGTAGGTGACTATAGACTTGCAAGATAGGATCAAGAACTGACATATATTCATGAAAACAGAATAGGTTCAGATCTGAAATCATGGCACTCGGGCCCTAGTGACAAGCATTAAGCATAGCAAAGTCATAGCAACATCAATCTCAGAACATAATGGATACTAGGGATCAAACCCTAACAAAACTAACTCGATTACATGATAAATCTCATCCAACCCATCACCGTCCAGCAAGCCTACAATGGAATTACTCACGCACGATGGTGAGCATCATGAAATTGGTGATGGCGGATGGTTGATGATGACGATGGCGACGGATTCCCCTCTCCGGAGCCCCAAACGGACTCCAGATCAGCCCTCCCGAGAGAGTTTAGGGCCCCCTAGCCTTGATTCTTCCGCCAGTATTTTTTGTTATTTCCAAAAATAATCTCCGTGAAGTTTCAGGTCATTCCGAGAACTTTTGTTTCTGCACAAAGATAACACCATGGCAATTCTGCTGAAAACAACATCAGTCTGGGTTAGTTCCATTCAAATCATGCAAGTTAGAGTCCAAAACAAGGGCAAAAGTGTTTGGAAAAGTAGATACGATGGAGACGTATCACACATCACTATAAGCCTTGCGAGCAATGTGACTAATGAGTTAGTTACGTGATGATGCATTACGGAATGAGTAAAGAGACTTGCCGGTAACAAGATTGAACTAGGTATTGAGATACCGACAATCGAATCTTGGGCAAGTAACATACCAATGACAAAGGGAACAACGTATGTTGTTATGCGGTTTGACTGATAAAGATCGATCTTCGTAGAATATGTGGGAGCTAATATGAGCATCCAGGTTCCGCTATTGGTTATTGACGGAGACTTGTCTCGGTCATCTCTACATAGTTCTCGAACCCATAGGGTCCGCACGCTTAACGTCTGGTGACGATTGGTATCACGAGTTTATGTGTTTTGATGTACCGAAGATAGTTCAGAGTCCCAAATGTGATCACGGACATGACTAGGAGTCTCGAAATGGTCGAGACATAAAGATTGATATATTGGATGACTATATTCGGACACCAGATGAGTTCCGGGGGTCACCGAATAATTATCGGAGTGTTGGGGGGTTATCGGAAACCCCAGGGGAACTAATGGGCCTACATGGGCCTTGTGTGTGAGAGATGAGGGGGCCTTAGGGCTGCCCCCTCCCTAAGGAGTCCGAATTGGACAAGGAGGGGGTGGCGCCCCCTCTTTCCCTACCTCTCTCCGTCTCCTTCCTCCTCCTAGTTGGACTAGGAAAGGGGGAGTCCCACTCCTACTAGGAGGAGGACTCCTCCCCTCCTTGGCGCGCCCTAGGGCCAGCCGGCCTCCCCCTTACTCCTTTATATACGGGGGCAGGGGGCACCCTAGAACACGACAACATACATTGTCTTAGCCGTGTGCGGTGCCCCCCTCTACCATAATCCACCTCGGTCATATCGTTGCAGTGCTTAGGCGAAGGCCTGTGCCGGTAGCTTCATCATCACCATCATCACGCCGTCGTGCTGACAAAGCTATCCCTCGACACTCAGTTGGATCAAGATTTCATGGGACGTCACCGAGCCGAACGTGTGCAGATCGCGTAGGTGCCGTACTTTCGGTATAAGGATTGGTCGGATCGTGAAGACGTATGACATAACGCTTCCACTTACAGTCTACGAGGCTACGTGGACTACACTCTCCCCTCTCGTTGCTATGCATCACCATGATCTTGTGTGTGCGTAGGATTTTTTTTGCAATTACTGCGTTCCCCAATAGTGGCATCTAAGCCAGGTTTATGCATAATGTTATATGCACGAGTATAACACAAGTGAGTTGTGGGCGATAATAGTCATACTGCTTACCAGCATGTCATACTTTGATTCAGCGATATTGTTGGATGAAGCGGCCCGGACCGACATTACGCGTACGCTTACGCGAGACTGGTTCTATCGAGGTGCTTCGCACACAGGTGGCTGGTGGGTGTCAGTTTCTCCAACTTTAGTTGAATCGAGTGTGGCTACGCCCGGTCCTTGTTGAAGGTTAAAATAGCACATACTTGACGAAAAATCGTTGTGGTTTTGATGCGTAGGTAAGAACGGTTCTTGCTCAGCCCATAGCAGCCATGTAAAACTTGCAACAACAAAGTAGAGGACGTCTAACTTGTTTTTGCAGGGCATGTTGTGATGTGATATGGTCAAGACATGATGAGATATAAATTGTTATATGAGATGATCATGTTTTGTTAAAGTTATCGGCAACTGGCAGGAGCCTTATGGTTGTCTCTTCATTGTATAAGATGCAAGCGCCATATAATTGCTTTACTTTATCGCTATGCGATAGCAATAGTTGCAAAAGAAATAGTTGGTGAGACAACCATGTGATGACACATTGATAGAGATCAAGATGATGGAGATCATGGTGTCATGCCGGTGATGATGGAGATCATGACGGTACTTTGGAGATGGAGATCAAAGGCACAAGATGATGATGGCCATATCATGTCACATATTTTGATTGCATGTGATGTTTATCTTTTATGCATCTTATTTTTCTTAGTACGATGGTAGCTATATAAGATGATCCCTTACTAAAATTTCAAGGTACAAGTGTTCTCCCTAAGTATGCACCATTGCGATAGTTCATCGTGCCGAGACACCACGTGATGATCGGGTGTGATAAGCTCTATGTTCACATACAATGGGTGCAAGCTAGCTTTGCACACGTAGAATACTCGGGTTAAACTTGACGAGCCTAGCATATGCAAATATGGCCTCGGAACACTAGAGACCGAAAGGTCGAGCATGAATCATATAGTAGATATGATCAACATAGTGATGTTCACGGATACGTCTCCGTCGTATCTATAATTTTTGATTGTTCCATGCCAATATTATACAACTTTCATATACTTTTCACAACCTTTTATACTATTTTTAGGACTAACATATCGATCCAGTGCCCAGTGCCAGTTCCTGTTTGTTGCATGTTTTTTTTGTTTCGCACAGAATCCATATCAAACGGAGTCCAAACGGGATAAAAACTGACGGATAATTTTTTTGGAATAAATATGAATTTTGGGAAGTGGAATCAACGCGAGACGATGCCTGAGGGGGACACGAGGCAGGGGGCGCGCCCCAGGGGGGCATGCGCTGATAACCCACAAGTATAGGGGATCACAACAGTTTTCGAGGATAGAGTATTCAACCCAAATTTAATTATTCGACACAAGGGGAGCCAAAGAATATTCTCAAGTATTAGCAGTTGAGTTATCAATTCAACCACACCTGGATAACTTATTATATGTAGCAAAGTATTTAGTAGCAAAGTAGTATGATAGTAACGGTAACGGTAGCAAAAGTAATATTTTTGGGTTTTGTACTGATTGTAACAGTAGCAACAGAAAAGTAAATAAGCGGAGTACAATATAGGAAAAGCTCGTAGGCATTGGATCAGTGATGGAGAATTATGCCGGATGCGGTTCGTCAGGTAACAATCATAACATAGGGTGACACAGAACTAGCTCCAATTCATCAATGTAATGTAGGCATGTATTCCGAATATAGTCATACATGCTTATGGAAAAGAACTTGCATGGCATCTTTTGTCCTACCCTCCCGTGGCAGCGGGGTCCTATTGGAAACTAAGGGATATTAAGGCCTCCTTTTAATAGAGTACCAGACCAAAGCATTAACACATAGTGAATACATGAACTCCTCAAACTACGGTCATCACCGGGAGTGGTCCCGATTATTGTCACTTCGGGGTTGCCGGATCATAACACATAGTAGGTGACTATAGACTTGCAAGATAGGATCAAGAACTCACATATATTCATGGAAACATAATAGGTTCAGATATGAAATCATGGCAGTCGGGCCCTAGTGACAAGCATTAAGCATAGAAAAGTCATAGCAACATCAATCTCAGAACATAGTGGATACTAGGGATCAAACCCTAACAAAACTAACTCAATTACATGATAAATCTCATCCAACCCATCACCGTCCAGCAAGCCTATGATGGAATAACTCACGCACGGTGGTGAGTATCGTGAAATTGGTGATGGAGGATGGTTGATGATGACGATGGCGACGGATTCCCCTCTCCGGAGCCCCGAACGGACTCCAGATCAGCCCTCCCGAGAGAGTTTAGGGCTTGGCAGTGGCTCCGTATCATAAAACGCGATGAATCTTTCTCTCTGATTTTTTTCTCCCCGAACACGAATATATGGAGTTGGAGTTGAGGTCGGTGGAGCTCCAGGGGGCCCATGAGGCAGGGGGCGCACCCAGGGGGGCTGGCGCGCCCCCACCCTCGTGGAAAGGGTGTGGGCCCCCTGGCCTTGATTCTTTTGCCAGTATTTTTTATTATTTCCAAAAATAATCTCCGTGAAGTTTCAGGTCATTCCGAGAACTTTTGTTTCTGCACAAAGATAACACCATGACAATTCTGCTGAAAACAACGCCAATCCGGTTTAGTTCCATTCAAATCATGCAAGTTAGAGTCCAAAACAAGGGCAAAAGTGTTGGAAAAGTAGATACAACGAAGGCGTATCAACTCCCCCAAGCTTAAACCTTTGCTTGTCCTCAAGCAATTCAGTTGATAAACTGAAAGTGATAAAGAAAAACTTTTACAAACTCTGTTTGCTCTTGTTGTTGTAAATATGTAAAGCCAGCATTCAAGTTTTCAGCAAAGATCATGAACTAACCACATTCAAAATAACACTTAGGTCTCGTGTTTACTCATATCAATGGTATAATCACCTAGCGAGCAATAATAATAAATCTTGGATGACAGCACTTTCTCAAAAGAATCATGATATGATATAACAAGATGGTATCTCGCTAGCCTTTTCTGAGACCGCAAAACTTAAATGCAAAGCACCTTTCAAGATCAAGGACTGACTAGACACAGTAATTCATGGTAAAAGGGACCCAATCATAGTCATACCCAATATAAATTAATAGTAATGGATGCAAATGACAGCGGTGCTTTTTAATGAGAGGGTGATGACTCAACATAAAAGTAAATAGATAGGCCCGTCGCAGAGGGAAGCAGGGATTTGTAGAGGTGCCAGAGCTCGATTTTGAAATAGAGATAAATAATATTTTGAGCGGCATACTTTCATTGTCAACATAACAACCAAGAGATGGCGATATCTTCCATGCTACACACATTATAGGCGGTTCCCAAACAGACTGGTAAAGTTTATACTCCCCCTCCACCAACAAGCATCAATCCATGGCTTGCTCGAAACAACGAGTGCCTCCAACTAACAAGAGTCCCGGGGGAGTTTTGTTTGCAATTATTTTGATTTGGTTTGCATAAAGCATGGGACTGGGCATCCCGGTGACCAGCCATTTTCTCTTGAGTGAGGAGCGGAGTCCACTCCTCTTGAGAATAACCCGCCTAACATTGAAGATACGGACAACCCTAGTTGATACATGAGCTATTCGAGCATATGAAACATAATTTTATTTGAAGGTTTAGAGTTTGGCACATACAAATTTACTTGGAACGGCAAGTAGATGCTACCTCTTGAGCACTGCGTTGTATTTCCCCGAAGAGGAAAGGATGATGCAGCAAAGTAGCGTAAGTATTTCCCTTAGTTTTTGAGAACCAAGGTATCAATCCTGTAGGATGCTACGCGCGAGTCCCTCGTACCTACACAAAGCAAATAACTCCTTGCAACCAACGCGAATAGGGGTTGTCAATCCCTTCACGGTCACTTACGAGAGTGAGATCTGATAGAGATGATAGATAATATTTTTGGTATTTTTGTTATAAAGATGCAAAGTAAAATAAAAGGCAAAGTAAAAAAGCAAAGCAATAATAAAATGATGGAAGATTAATATGATGAAGATAGACCCGGGGGCAATAGATTTCACTAGTGGCTTCTCTCAAGAGCATAAGTATTTCTATGGTGGGTGAACAAATTACTGTTGAGCAATTAACAGAATTGAGCATAGTTATGAGAGTATCTAGGTATGATCATGTATATAGGCATCACGTCCAAGACAAGTAGACCGACTCCTGCCTGCATCTACTACTATTACTCCACTCATCGACCGCTATCCAGCATGCATCTAGAGTATTAAGTTCAAGAAAACAGAGTAACGCCTTAAACAAGATGACATGATGTAGAGGGATAAATTCATGCAATATGATAAAAACCCAATCTTGTTATCCTCGATGACAACAATACAATACGTGCCTTGTTGCCCCTACTGTCAATGGGAAAGGACACCGCAAGATTGAACCCAAAGCTAAGCACTTCTCCCATTGCAAGAAAAACCAATCTAGTAGGCCAAACCAAACTGATAATTCGAAGAGACTTGCAAAGATAACCAATCATACATAAAAGAATTCAGAGAATATTCAAATATTGTTCATAGATAATCTTGATCATAAACCCACAATTCATCGGTCTCAACAAACACACCGCAAAAAGAAGATTACATCGAATAAATCTCCACGAGAGAGGGGGAGAACATTGTATTGAGATCCAAAAAGAGAGAAGAAGCCATCTAGCTACTAACTATGGACCCGAAGGTCTAAGGTAAACTACTCACACTTATCGGAGGGGCTATGATGATGTAGAAGCCCTCCGTGGTGGATGCCCTCTCCAGCGGAGCTCCGGAACAGGCCCCAAGATGGGATCTCGTGGGTACAGAAGGTTGCGGCGGTGGAATTAGGTTTTTGGCTCCGTATCTGATCGTTTGGGGGTACATAGGTATATATAGGAGGAAGAAGTACGTCGGTGGAGCAAGGTGGGGCCCATGAGGGTGGAGGGCGCGCCTTGGGGGGTAGGGCGCGCCCCCTACCTCGTGCCCACCTCCTGGCTTTCTTGACATCAGGTCCAAGACTCCTGGATCATATTCGGTGAGAAAATCACGTTCCCGAAGGTTTTATTCCGTTTGGACTCCATTTGATATTTGGTTTCTTGGAAACTCTGAAATAGGCAAAAAACAACAATTCTGGGCTGGGCCTCCGGTTAATAGGTTAGTCCCAAAAGTAATATAAAAGTGGAAAATAAAGCCCAATATGGTCCAATACAGTAGATAATATAGCATGGAGCAATCAAAAATTATAGATACGTTGGAGACGTATCAGGCTTCCCCAAGCTTAATTCCTTCTCGTCCTCGAGTAGGTAAATGATAAAAACAGAATTTTTGATGTGGAGTGCTACTTGGCATAATTTCAGTGTAATTCTTCTTAATTGTGGTATGAATATTCATATCCGAAAGATTCAAGACAAAAGTTCATATTGACATAAAAATAATAATATTTCAAGCATACTAACAAAGCAATCATGTCTTCTCAAAATAACATGGCCAAAGAAAGTTATCCCTACAAAATCATATAGTCTGGCTATGCTCTATCTTCACCAAACAAAGTATTTAAATCATGCACAACCCCGATGATAAGCCAAGCAATTGTTTCATACTTTTGACATTGTCAAAACTTTTTCAATCTTCACACAATACATGAGCGTGAGCCATGGATATAGCACTATATGTGGAATAGAATGGTGGTTGTGGAGAAGAAAAAAAGAGGGGAAGATAGTCTCACATCAACTAGGCGTATCAACGGGCTATGGAGATGCCCATCAATAGATATCAATGTGAGTGAGTAGGGATTGCCATGCAACGGATGCACTAGAGCTATAAGTATATGAAAGCTCAACAAAAGAAACTAAGTGGGTGTGCATCCAACTCGCTTGCTCACGAAGACCTAGGGCATTTTGAGGAAGCTCATCATTGGAATATACAAGCCAAGTTCTATAATGAAAAATTCCCACTAGTATATGGAAGTGACAAAATGAGAGACTCTCTATCATGAAGATCATGGTGCTACTTTGAAGCACAAGTGTAGTAAAAGGATAGTAACATTGTCCCTTCTCTTTTTTTCTCTCATATATTTTTTATTTTATTTGGGCCTTTTCTCTCTTTTTTATGGCCTCTTTTTTTTCGTCCGGAGTCTCATCCCGACTTGTGGGGGAATCATAGTCTCCATCATCCTTTTCCTCACTTGGGACAATGCTCTAAAAATGATGATCATCACACTTTTATTTTCTTACAACTCAACAATTACAACTCGATACTTAGAACAAAATATGACTCTATATGAATGCCTCCGGCGGTGTACCGGGACATGCAATGAATCAAGAGTGACATGTATGAAAGAATTATGAACGGTGGCTTTGCCACAAATACGATGTCAACTACATGATCATGCTAGCAATATGACAATGATGGAGCGTGTCATAATAAATGGAACGGTGGAAAGTTGCATAGCAATATATCTCGGAATGGCTATGGAAATGCCATAATAGGTAGGTATGTTGGCTGTTTTGAGGAAGGTATATGTTGGGTGGATGATACCGGCGAAAAGTGCGCGGTATTAGAGAGGCTAGCAATGGTGGAAGGAAGAAAAGTGCGTATAATCCATAGACTCAACATTAGCCATGAAGAACTCATATACTTATTGCAAAAATCTACAAGTTATCAAAGAAAAGTATTACGCGCATGCTCCTAGGGGTATAGATTGGTAGGAAAAGAATATCGCTCGTCCCCGACCGCCACTCATAAGGAAGACAATCAATAAATAAATCATTCTCCGACTTCATCACATAACGGTTCACCATACGTGCATGCTACGGGAATCACAGACTTTAACACATGTATTTCTCAAATTCACAACTACTCAACTAGCATGACTCTAATATCACCATCTTCATATCTCAAAACAATTATCAAGCATCAAACTTTTCTTAGTATGCAACGCACTCAAAAGAAAGTTTTACAAATCCTGAATACCAAGCATATTAATATTTTTAAGCAAATTACCATGCTATTTAAGACTCTCAAAATAATCTAAGTGAAGCATGAGAGATCAATAGTTTCTATAAAACAAATCCACCACCGTGCTCTAAAAGATATAAGTGAAGCACTAGAGTATTCTAACAAATTCCAAATCATGTATGGCTCTCTCAAAATGTGTGTACAGCAAGGATGAATGTGGTAAACTAAAAAGCAAAGACTCAAATCATACAAGACGCTCCAAGCAAAACACATATCATGTGGTGAATAAAAATATAGCTCCAAGTAAAGTTACCGATGGAAGTAGACGAAAGAGGGGATGCCTTCCGGGGCATCCCCAAGCTTTGACTTTTTGGTGTCCTTAGATTATATTTGGGGTGCCATGGGCATCCCCAAGCTTAGGCTCTTGCCACTCCTTGTTCCATAATCCATCAAAAGATTTCACCCAAAACTTGAAAACTTCACAACACAAAACTCAACAGAAATCTCGTGAACTCCGTTAGCGAAAGAAAACAAAAGACCACTTCAAGGTACTGTAATGAACTCATTCTTTATTTATATTGGTGTTAAACATACTGTATTCCAACTTCTATATGGTTTATAATCTATTTTACTAGCCATAGATTCATCAAAATAAGCAAACAACACACGAAAAACAGAATCCGTCAAAAACAGAACAGTCTGTAGTAATCTGTAACTAACGCAAACTTCTGGAACTCAAAACATTCAGCCAAAATAGGAAGACCTAGGCAATTTGTTTATTGATCAGCAGAAAGTGGAATCACTATTTTATCATGTCCTGGTGATTTTTAACAATTGTTTTCGTGAACAGAAAGTTTCTGGAAATTACAGCAAGATCAAATAAGTATCATCCAAGAAGATCCTATAGTTTTAACTTGGCACAAACACTAATTAAAACATAAAAACACATCTAACCAGAGGCTAGATCAAAGGTTTATTCCTAAACATAAGCAAAAGCAAAAAAAACTAAAAATAAAATTGGGTTGCCTCCCAACAAGCGCTATCGTTTGACGCCCCTAGCTAGGCATAAAAGCAAGGATAGATCTAGGTATTGCCATCTTTGGTAGGCAATTCTTCAATGAGGAATCTACCTTCCTTAGTAATTTCTTTCTTTCTAGTTATTATCAAACTTTTAGGCACAAGATCAAAAAATTCATTCGTAGCAAATGGTTCCTTAATGATAGCAAAAAGATTGGGATGAATACTTATAGATTTAAGATCCGCAGTTTCCTTACTAGAGGATTCACCCTTATTTTTAGGAACATACATAAGCTTAGCAACTTTATTAGAAGGACTTGGAGTATTCTTTACGGAAGAAAAAGCGGTTCCCAAGTTGGTAATGATACCCTCAAGTTTATCAATTCTAGTGGAATCTTGATTTATTCTTTCATTAACTATGGGTTCCTTCTCCTTAATATTTTTCAAAGTTACTCCTACCTTAGATCCATATTGGGTAATTTGATTGTGGATCTTTTTATCTACATTTTCAATTAATTCAATGGTAGCAACTTTATTTTCAATAATTTCAAGTCTTTGCATTACATGCTCCAAAGTTAACATAGTTCCATTAACCAAAAGAGGTGGTGAGCCAAATAAATCTATCATAGCATTATAAGAGTCAAAAGTGTGGCTACCCAAGAAATTTCCTCCGGTAATGGTATCAAGGATATATCTATACCAAGGATTAGCACCTACATAAAAATTGCGGAGAAGAACAGAAGTAGATTGCTTCCTGGTAGATCTTTTTTGAGCATTGCAAATTCTATACCAACCGTCTTTTAGATTTTCTCCCTCCCTTTGCTTAAAATTTAGAACTTCATTCTCGGGAGACAATGGAGAAGATATAAGTTTAGCCATAACGACAAGAAAGCGAGAAAAAGGCAAACGAAAAAGAGAGGGCGAATAAAACGGCAAGGGTGAAGTGGGGGAGAGGAAAACGAGAGGCAAATGGCAAATAATGTAGTGCGAGAGATAAGGGATTGTGATGGGTACTTGGTATGTTGACTTTTGCGTAGACTCCCCGGCAACGGCGCCCCGAATGGCTCGTTGTCAGGAGTCAAATCTTGACTTGACTTCGCGCCTACCCTCCTCGGCAACGGCGCCAGAAATTCTTCTTGCTACCTCTTGAGCACTGCGTTGGATTTCCCCGAAGAGGAAAGGATGATGCAGCAAAGTAGCATAAGTATTTCCCTCAGTTTTTTAGAACCAAGGTATCAATCCAGTAGGAGGCTATGCGCGAGTCCCTCGTACCTACACAAAGCAAACAACTCCTCGCAATCAACGCGAATAGGGGTTGTCAATCCCTTCATGGTCACTTACGAGAGTGAGATCTGATAGAGATGATAGATAATATTTTTGGTATTTTTGTTATAAAGACGCAAAGTAAAATAAAAGGCAAAGTAAAAAGCAAAGCAATAATAAAGTGATGGAAGATTAATATGATGAAGATAGACCCGGGGCCATAGATTTCACTAGTGGCTTCTCTCAAGAGCATAAGTATTTCTACGGTGGGTGAACAAATTACTGTTGAGCAATTGACATAATTGAGCATAGTTATGAGAGTATCTAGGTATGATCTTGTATATAGGAATCACGTCCGAGATAAGTAGACCGACTCCTGCCTGCATCTATTACTATTACTCCACTCATCGACCGCTATCCAGCATGCATCTAGAGTATTAAGTTCAAGAAAACAGAGTAACACCTTAAGCAAGATGACATGATGTAGAGGGATAAATTCATGCAATATGATAAAAAACCCCATCTTGTTATCCTCGATGACAACAATACAATACGTGCCTTGCTGCCCATACTGTCACTCGGAAAGGACACCGAAAGATTGAACCCAAAGCTAAGCACTTCTCCCATTGCAAGAAAAACCAATCTAGTAGGCCAAACCAAACTGATAATTCGAAGAGACTTGCAAAGATAACCAATCATACATAAAATAATTCAGAGAAGATTCAAATATTGTTCATAGATAATATTGATCATAAACCCACAATTCATCGGTCTCAACAAACACACCGCAAAACAAGATTACATCGAATATATCTCCACGAGAGAGGGCGAGAACATTGTATTAAGATCCAAAAAGAGAGAAGAAGCCATCTAGCTACTAACTATGGACCCGAAGGTCTGAGGTAAACTACTCACACTTCATCAGAGGGGCTATGATGATGTAGAAGCCCTCCGTGGTGGATGCCCTCTCTGGCGGAGCTCCGGAACAGGCCCCAAGATGGGATCTCATGGGTACAGAAGGTTGCGGCGGTGGAATTAGGTTTTTGGCTCCGTATCTGATCGTTTGGGAGTATGTAGGTATATATAGGAGGAAGAAGTACGTCGGTGGAGCAAGGTGGGGCCCACAAGGGCGGAGGGCGCGCTTGGGGGGTAGGGCCCGCCCCCTACCTCGTGCCCACCTCCGGGTTTTCTTGACGTAGGGTCCACCTGGATCATATTCGGTGAGAAAATCACATTCCCAAAGTTTCATTCCGTTTGGACTCCGTTTGATATTCCGTTTCTTCGAAACTCTGAAATAGGCAAAAAACAGCAATTCTGGGCTGGGCCTCCAGTTAACAGGTTAGTCCCAAAAGTAATATAAAAGTGGAAAATAAAGCCCAATATGTTCCAAAACAATAGATAATATAGCATGGAGCAATCAAAAATTATAGATACGTTGGAGACGTATCAGTAGATACCGCATATAGGAAGGTATAGTGGACTCATGTGGAATAACTTTGGGGTTTAAGGGATTGGATGCACAAGCAGTATTCCCGCTTAGTACAAGTGAAGGCTAGCAAAATACTGGGAAGTGACCAACTAGAGAGCAACAATAGTCATGAACATGCATTAAAATTAATGAACATTGAGTGCAAGCATGAGTAGGATATAATCCACCATGAACATAAATATCGTGAAGGCTATGTTGATTTGTTTCAACTACATGCGTGAACATGTGCCAAGTCAATTCACTTAAATCATTCAAAGGAGGATACCACCCCATCATACCACATCACAACCATTTTAATAGCATGTTGGCATGCAAGGTAAACCATTATAAGCTCCTAGCCAATTAAGCATGGCATAAGTGACTATAATCTCTAATTGTCAATGCAAACATGTTTATTCATAATAGGCTGAATCAGGAACGATGAACTAATCATATTTACAAAAACAAGAGAGGTCGAGTTCATACCGGCTTCTCTCATCTCAATAAATCCATCATATGTCGTCATAATTGCCTTTCACTTGCACGACCGAACGATGTGAATAATAATAATAATAATAGTGCACGTGCATTGGACTAAGCTGGAATCTGCAGGCATTCAATAAACAGGAGAAGACAAGGCAATATGGCCTCTTGGTTAAATCAACAATAGTGCATATAAGAGCCACTTCAACAATTTTATCATGGTCTTCTCCTATGGACCCCCAAAGAAAAGAAAAGAAATAAAACTATGTACATGGGAAGCTCCCAACAAGCAAAAGAAGAACGAGAAATATTTTTGGATTTTCTTTTAATTATTACTACTACAGCAAGAAAGGTAAACTAGCTAAAAGCTACAACTAATTTTTTAGGTTTTCTTAAGATTTTTCAAACACACAAAAAGAAATCGAGAAAAATAAACTCGCATGGATATTACAGTGAAAAAGTATGAGCACCGACAACTAGCAATGAGTGTGTGAACATAAATGTAATGTCGGTGAGAGATACGTACTCCCCCAAGCTTAGGCTTTTGGCCTAAGTTGGTCTATTGCCACGGCTGGCTTGGCAGATATCAAAAGCTGTAGCTGGAGTTGTAATGAGGAGAAGCCTCGGATTGCCACATGTTGGCAATCACCTCCGGATCCCACTGACAATCAGGCTGTCGTGGAGGATCAAATTGTGGTTCTGGCTCTGGCTCTGTAGCTGATGTAGGGTTCCGGTAGGCGTGGATGGCCGCCAGCGGAACGAGATACTAGTTGTTCGCGTTGGTCGCGGAGGAAGTCAGTGAGGCTTGCATTCTCAGCCAACTCATAAAAATCATCATAAATCCCGGCTTCTCTCAAGAAATCATCGCAAGGCCATTCACATAGCCGAACCTCCGTGGTGCGAGGTAGATTATATTTTGGCCTCTCTTCTTCTTCACTTTGCTTATCCTTCGAGCTTCGGCTCAAAGAGCCCCTCAGAAATCTCTTCATCATTTTCTGAAAATTTCTGAAATTTTAGTAACTTCAAATAAAAGTGAACCAAGCTCAACAAAATTGATAGCAACTACTCCCACAAGTGCCTAGAGACTATATCATGCATTAGAACTACTTGGAACCATATAAATTTGACATGCAAGCTCAAGAACATGGTCACCTAGGCAGCACAAATTTGCAATGAATAAAGCACTAGAACAAAAACTAATTGGACTATTGGAGGAGTCACATACCAAGGAACAATCCCCCAAAGCAGTTTTGTGAGAGGTGCTTTGAGCAAGGAGATCGAAAATCGCAGCAAAATGAGCTAGAACTCGTGCTTGAGCTGGTTGGTGATTTTTTGGGAGGAAGGAGTGTGTGGGTGCAGGAATAAGGGGAGGGGAGCCATCATGGGCCCACGGGGCAGGGGGGCATGCCCTAGACCCTCGAGGCCAGGTGCTTGCTCCCCCTGCTGTGTTCTCAGTGCCAGATATTCTCAAATATTTCAAAAAAAATCATATTTCAATTTTGGGGCATTTGGAGAACTTTTATTTTTGGGGTATTTTTTTATTGCACGGATAATTCAGAAAACTGACAGAATATACTATTTTTACTTTATTTCAACTAAATAACAGAAAGTAAAAGCAGGGTACAGAAGGTTGGGCTTTCTAACTTCATCCATCTCATGCTCATCAAAAGGAATCCACTAACAAGGTTGATTAGGTCTTGTCAACAAACTCATTTCAAATAACATGAAACCGGAGAAATTTCAAATAACACTATGTTACCTGAACGGGGATATGCACATCCCCAATAATAAGAATATCATATTTCTTCTTGACAGTGGGTAGAGGAAATTCAAAACCTCCAAAAATAATCAATGGAGTTTTTCCAATAGAGTTGATACTATGAACTTGAGGTTTTTTCCTTGGGAAGTGTACCGTATGCTCATTGCCATTAACATGAAAAGTGACATTGCCTTTGTTGCAATCAATAACAGCCCCTGCAGTATGCAAAAAGGGTCTTCCAAGAATAATAGACATACTATCGTCCTCGGGAATATCAAGAATAACAAAGTCCGTTAAAATAGTAACGTTTGCAACCACAACAGGCACATCCTCACAAATACCGACATGTATAGCAGTTGATTTATCGGCCATTTGCAAAGATATTTCAGTAGGTGTCAACTTGTTCAAATCAACTCTACGATATAAAGAGAGAGGCATAACACTAACACCGGCTCCAAGATCACATAAAGCAGTTTTAACATAGTTACTTTATACGAAGCATGGTATAGTTGGTACTCCTGGATCTCCTAGTTTCTTAGGTATTCCACCCTTAAAAGTATAATTAGCAAGCATGGTGGAAATTTCAGCTTTTGATATCTTTCTTTTATTTGTAACAATTTCTTTCATGTACTTAGCATAAGGATTCATTTTGAGCATATCAGTCAAACGCATACGCAAAAATATAGGTCTAATCATTTCAGCAAAGCACTCAAAATCCTCATCATCCTTTTTCTTGGATGGTTTGGGAGGAAAAGGCATGGGTTTCTGAACCCATGGTTCTCTTTCCTTACCGTGCTTCCTAGCAACAAAGTCTCTCTTATCATAACATTGATTCTTTGATTGTGGGTTATCAAGATCAACAACAGGTTCAGTTTCTACATCATTATCATTGCTAGGTTGAGCATCAACATGACCATTATCATTAACATTATCACTAGGTTCATGTTCATTACCAGATTGTGTTTCAGCATCAGAGATAGAAATATCATTGGGATTCTCAGGTGTGTCAGCAACAGGTTCACTAGAAGCATACAAAGTCCTATCATTTTTCTTTTTCCTCTTCTTAGAAGGACTAGGTGCATCTAAATTATTTCTCTGAGGATCCTGCTCAATTCTCTTAGGATGGCCTTTAGGATACAAAGGTTCATGAGTCATTTTACCAGTTCTAGTAGCCACTCTAACAACAAAATTATTATTCTTACTATTCAATTCATTGAGAAAATCATTCTGAGCTTTAAGTACTTGTTCTACTTGAGTGGTAACCATAGAAGCATGTTTACTAATGAGTTTAAGTTCACCTTTAACTCTAGACATATAATCACTCAAGTGTTCAAGCATATAAGAATTGTGTTTCAATTGTCTACCAACATAAGCATTGAAGTTTTCTTGTTTGACAATAAAATTATCAAACTCATCTAAGCATTGGCTAGCAGACTTATAATGAGGAATATCACCTTCATCAAATCTATAGAGAGAATTTACCTTTACTACCTATGTCGGGTTATCAAGACCATGTGTTTCTTCAATAGGCTATAGATTAAGACCATATATTTCTTCAACAGGCAGTAAACTAAGGCCATGTATTTCTTCAATAGGAGGTGAATTCTTAACATCTTCTGCTTTTATACCTTTTTCTTTCATAGATTTCTTTGCCTCTTGCATATCTTCAGGAGTGAGAAATAGAACACCCCTTTTCTTCGGAGTTGGCATAGGAGTTGGTTCAGGAAGTGTCCAATTATTTTCATTTCTCAACATATTATTCAATCGAATTTCAGCTTCATCTGGTGTTGTTTCCCTGAAAACACAACCAGCACAACTATCCAGGTGGTCTCTCCCCTCGTAGTTGAGGGATAAATTTTTGTTTTCGCATCTTTCAAGTTCTTCATAGTGACCAGCAGATATAAATCCCAAGTGACTCAAAGAATAGAGCTATGCTCCCCGGCAATGGCGTCAGAAAATAGTCTTCATAACCCACAAGTATAGGGGATCGCAACAGTTTTCGAGGGTAGAGTGTTCAGCCCAAATTTATTGATTCGACGCAAGGGGAGCCAAAGAATATTCTCAAGTATTAGCAGTTGAGTTGTCAATTCAACCACACCTGGATAACTTAGTATCTGCAGCAAAGTATTTAGTAGCAAAGTAGTATGATAGTAACGGTAACGGTAGCAAAAGTAATATTTTTGGGTTTTGTACTGATTGTAACAGTAGCAACTGAAAAGTAAATAAGAGGAGAACAATATAGGAAAAGCTCATAGGCATTGGATCGGTGATGGAGAATTATGCCGGATGCGGTTCATCATGTAACAGTCATAACATAGGGTGACACAGAATGAGCTCCAATTCATCAATGTAATGTAGGCATGTATTCCGAATATAGTCATGCATGCTTATGGAAAAGAACTTGCATGACATCTTTTGTCCTACCCTCCCTGGAAGCGGGGTCCTATTGGAAACTAAGGGATATTAAGGCCTCCTTTTAATAGAGTACCGGACCAAAGCATTAACACATAGTGAATACATGAACTCCTCAAACTACGGTCATCATCAGGAGTGGTCCCGATTATTGTCACTTCGAGGTTGCCGGATCATAACACATAGTAGGTGACTATAGACTTGCAAGATAGGATCAAGAACTCACATATATTCATGGAAACATAATAGGTTGAGATCTGAAATCATGGCACTCGGGCCCTAGTGACAAGCATTAAGCATAGCAAAGTCATAGGAACATCAATCTCAGAACATAGTGGATACTAGGGATCAAACCCTAACAAACTAACTCGATTACATGATAAATCTCATCCAACCCATCACCGTCTAGCAAGCCTATGATGGAATTACTCACACACGGCGGTGAGCATCATGAAATTGGTGATGGAGGATGGTTGATGATGATGATGGCGACGGATTCCCCTCTCCGGAGCCCCGAACGGACTCCAGATCAGCCCTCCCGAGAGAGTTTAGGGCTTGGCGGCGGCTCCGTATCGTAAAATGCGATGAATCTCTCTCTCTGATTTTTTTCTCCTCGAACACGAATATATGGAGTTGGAGTTTAGGTCGGTGGAGCTCCAGGGGCCCATGAGGCAGGGGGGCGCGCCCAGGGCAGGCAGGCGCGCCTCCACCCTCATGGAAAGGGTGTGGCCCCCCCTGGACTTGATTCTTTCGCTAGTATTTTTTATTAGTTCCAAAAATAATCTCCGTGAAGTTTCAGGTCATTCCGAGAACTTTTGTTTCTGCACAAGGATAACACCATGGCAATTCTGCTGAAAATAGCGTCAGTCCGGGTTAGTTCCATTCAAATCATGCAAGTTAGAGTCCAAAACAAGGGCAAAAGTGTTTGGAAAAGTAGATACGACGGAGACGTATCAGGCGCGCCCCTGACCCTCGTGAACACCCCATAAGGTGGTTGTTGCCCTTATTTTGCCGCAAGAAAGCTAATATCCGGATAAAAATCATGTTCAAATTTCAATCCAATCGGAGTTACAGATCTCTGGTTATAAAAGAAACGGTGAAAGGGCAGAATCCAAAACGCAGAAATAGAGAGAGACAGAGAGACATATCCAATATCGGAGGGGCTCTCGCCCCTCCCATGCCATGGAGTCCATGGACCAGAGGGGAAACCCTTCTCCCCTCTAGGGAGAAGGTCAAGGAAGAAGAATAAGAAGGGGTGCTCTCTCCCCCTCTCTCCCGGTGGCGCCGGAACGCTGCCGGGGTCATCATCATCACCGCAATCTACACCAACACCTCCGCCATCTTCACCAACATCTCCATCACATTCGCCCATCTATCTACATCGGTCCACTCTCCCGCAACCCGCTGTACCCTCTACTTGAACATGGTGCTTTATGCTTCATATTATTATCTAATGATGTGTTGCCATCCTATGGTGTCTGGGTAAATTTTCGTTATCCTATCGGTAATTGGTGAATTTCTATGATTGGTTTAATTTGCTTATGGTTATGTTGCTGTCCTTTGGTGCCCATCATATGAGCGCGCGCATGGATCACACCATAGGGTTAGTTGTATGTTGATAGGAGTATGTATTGTAGGGCAAGAGTGACAGAAACTTCAACCTAGCATAGAAATTGATGCATACGGGATTGAAGGGGGACCAATATATCTTAATCCTATGGTTGGGTTCTACCTTAATGAACGTTAGTAGTTGTGGATGCTTGCTAATAGTTCCAATCATAAGTGCATAGAGTTCCAAGTCAGGGATGACATGCTAGCAGTGGCCTCTCCCACATAAAACTTGCTATCGATCTAGTAAAGTAGTCAATTGCTTAGGGACAATTTCGCAACTCCTACCACCACTTTTCCACACTCGCTATACTAACTTGATTTCTTCTTTACCTAAAAAGCCCCTAGTTTTTATTTACGTCCTCTTTATATTCTTGCAAACCTATCCCACAACACCTACAAAGTACTTCTAGTTTCATACTTGTTCTAGGTAAAGCGAACATTAGGCGTGCGAAGAGTTGTATCGGTGGTCGATAGAACTTGAGGGAATATTTGTTCTACCTTTTGCTCCTCGTTGGGTTCGACAATCTTACTTATCAAAAGAGGCTCCAATTAATCCCCTATACTTGTGTGTTATCAAGACCTTTTTCTGGTGCCGTTGCCGGGGAGTTATAGCGTGGGGTGAATATTCTCGTGTGTGCTTGTTTGCTTTATCACTAAGTAGTTTTTATTTTGTGCTCTTTTTTTCTATCTTTAGTTATGGGTAGGAAACGTAAAATACCAAAAAAATTAGTTGTACCTACTACACCAATGGTTGAAGAACCACTCAAAATCTATCACACTCCTGAAGCTTTTTACTAGGATCATCTCCGATCCCTATGTGTTCATGCTGAAACCCCAACTAGCTTAGTTGAGGGCAAATCTTTAGATGAGCATGCTTGTTATGTGCGACACTGCATATCTGAAAAAGGGAAACTTTTACTGGATGAAATTCATCGTTTGCAGAGCTATGCTTGGAATTTATGTGAAATATATGATTGTACTTGTTCTTCTAAAGACCCTAAGAAACACCTTCCTTACCAATGTGAGTTTAGTGATAATGGAATCGTATCTGTGTATACTAAGGGTGTTTATAATTACTATGATGTTCAACAAATTGAAGAATTTGTTGCTTTTAGGGGTACTTGTGAAATTGCTTCTTTTATTGAAGAGTGTGATACTACTCTCTACAAATCTGAAAATTTGGCCATACTTAAATATTGCTATGATAATTATGCTTCTAATCATTATATTAAACCATATATTGAGGACTCCTCCGCTGTCCAAGAAGAGACTAATATTTTGCAGGAGTCTATGGAAGAAGGAATTGATGAAACTGTGGGCTCATTGGATGAAAAAGATGACGAGGAGAGCGAAGAACAAAAGGAGGAAGAACGGATTAGCTACCCATGCCGAACTTCTAATGAGAGTAACTCTTCAACTCATACATTGTTTAACTTCCCTTCGACTTACCGAAGGATGGATGCTATGATGATTGTTATGACCCCGTTGATTCTTTTGAAATATCCCTTTTTGATGATGCTTGCTATGCTTGTGGCCAAGATGCCAATATGAATTATGCTTATGGAGATGAACTTGCTATAGTTCCTTATGTTGAACTTGAAATTGTTGCTATTGCACCCGCACATGATAGTCCTATTATATTTTTGAATTCTCCAAACTACACTATATCAGAGAAGTTTGCCCTTATTAAGGATTATATTGATGGGTTGCGTTTCACTACTACACATGATGATTTTGATAGATATAATATGCATGTGTTTGCTGCTCCTACTTGCAATTATTATGAGAGAGGAACTATATATCCGCCTCTCCATGTTTCCAATATGATAAAATTGTAAGAAACTGTTTATACTATGCATTGGCCTTTACTATGTGTGCATGAGTTGTTCTTTTATGACATGCCGATGCATAGCAAGAGAGTTAGACTTCGTTGTTGCATGATATATGCTACTTTATGCTCACTACTAAATCACAAATCATTGTTAATTAAAATGGCTTTGATATACCTTGGGATCCGGGTGGATCCATTACTTGAGCACTATATGCCTAGCTTAATGGCTTTAAAGAAAGCGCTGCCAGGGAGACAACCCGGAAGTTTTAGAGAGTCATTTATTTCTGTTGAGTGCTTTTATATAGTTTAAAAACAAAAAAAATTAAAGAGGGGAACCCAAAGCTTTTCAAAAAGGAAAGTGAAAGTGAGAGAAACAAGCATTATTGAAGTGGGGGAGCTCCTTGAACTTCGTTCATGCTCACGGAAACTTTGTGAATCTTGATTACAGAAACTTTTCAACAAAAAAAATTATCCTATTGTACAATTCCATTGTATTATAAAAATAATGTGCCAAGATTTTCCTTTAGGATGTTTACATTGCTTGTTGGTTTGTGCGGTGCAAAACAGAAACTTTGGCTGTAGTGCATGATTTTACATTTTTTACTGGAACGTCGAATGGTTCTGAAACATTTTGCACTGTCTTTCTATACAAATATTTTATTTGTCCTAATTTGTTCAGAATTTTTGGAGTATCAGAGGTATGGTAAATGTTCAGAGTACTACAGACTGTCCTGTTGAAGACAAATTCTGTTTTTGATGCATAGTTTGCTTGTTTAGATGAAACTATCAATTTCTATCAGTGGATTAAGCCATGAAAAAGTTATATTACAGTAGCTACAATGTAAAAACAAAATATGAATTGGTTTTCCACAGTACTTAGAGTAGTGAATTTCTTTATTATACTAACGGATCTTACCGAACTTTCTGTTAAGTTTTGTGTGATTGAAGTTTTTAAGTTTTGGGTGAGATCACGATGGATGAAGAAATAAGGAGTGGCAAGAGCCTAAGCTTGGGGATGCCCAAGGCACCCCCAAGGTAATATTCAAGGACTCCCAAGCAACCAATCTTGGGGATGCCCCGGAAGGCATCCCCTCTTTCTTCGAATGATCATTGGTAATTTTACTTGGAGCTATATTTTTATTCGTCACATGATATGCGTAAATCTTGGAGCGTCTTTTGCATTTAGTTTTCACTTTTCTTTGATGCACCATGCTGGTATGAGATAGTCCTTGGTTGATTTATAGAATGCTCATTGCACTTCACTTATATCTTTTGGGTATGGCTTTATAGAATGCTTCATGTGCTTCACTTATATCTTTTGAAGTTTGGATTGCCTGTTTCTCTTCACATAGAAAACCGCCATTTGTAGAATGCTCTTTTGCTTCACTCATATTTGTTAGAGCATGGGCATATATTTTGAAGAAAGAATTAAACTCTCTTGCTTCACTTATATCTATTTAGAGAGATGACAGGAACTGGTCATTCACATGGTTAGTCATAAAATCCTACATAAAACTTGTAGATCACTGAATATGATATGTTTGATTCCTTGCAATAGTTTTGCGATATAAAGATGGTGATATTAGAGTCATGCTAGTGGGTAGTTGTGGATCATAGAAATACTTGTGTTGAAGTTTGTGATTCCCGTAGCATGCACGTATGGTGAACCGTTATGTGCTGAAGTCGGAGCATGATTTATTTATTGATTGTCTTCCTTATGAGTGGCGGTCGGGGACGAGCGATGGTCTTTTCCTACCAATCTATCCCCCTAGGAGCATGTGTGTAGTACTTTGTTTCCATAGCTAATAGACATTTGCAATAAGTATGTGAGTTCTTTATGACTAATGTTGAGTCCATGGATTATACGCACTATCACCCTTCCATCATTGCTAGCCTCTTCGGTACCGTGCATTGCCCTTTCTCACCTTGAGAGTTGGTGCAAACTTCGCCGGTGCATCCAAACCCCGTGATATGATACACTCTATCACATATAAGCCTCCTTATATCTTCCTCAAAACAGCCACCACACGTACCTATTATAGCATTTCCATATTCATTCCGAGATATATTGCCATGCAACTTCCATCATCATCATATACATGACTTGAGCATTTATTGTCATATTGCTTTGCATGATCGTAAGATAGCTAGCATGATGTTTTCATGATTTGTCCGTTTTTATGTCATTGCTACGCCAGATCATTGCACATCCCGGTACATCGCCCGAGGCATTCATATAGAGTCATATCTTTGTTCTAGTATCGAGTTGTAATATTGAGTTGTAAGTAAATAAAAGTGTGGTGATAATCATTATTAGAACATTGTCCCAGGTGAGGTTATCAAAATAAAAGAGGCCAAAGAAGCCCAAATAAAAAGACAGGCCAAAGAAGCCCACAAAAAAGGAAAAAATTAAAAAATGAGAGAAAAGAGAGAAGGGACAATGTTACTATCCTTTTACCACACTTGTGCTTCGAAGTAGCACCATGTTCTTCATATAGAGAGTCTCTTGAGTCATCACTTTTATATACTAGTGGGAATTTTCATTATAGAACTTGGTTTGTATATTCCAATGATGGGCTTCCTTAAATGCCCGAGGTCTTCATGAGCAAGCAAGTTGGATGCACACCCACTTAGTTTCCAGTTTGAGCTTTCATAACTTATAGCTCTTAGTGCATCCGTTGCATGGCAATCCCTACTCCTCACATTGACATCAATTGATGGGCATCTCCATAGCCCGTTGATTAGCCGCGTCGATGTGAGACTTTATCCTTTTTGTCTTCCCCACACAACCTCCACCATCATATTCTATTCCACCTATAGTACTATTTCCATGGCTCACACTCATGTATTGCGTGAAAGTTGAAAAGGCTTGAGAACGTCAAAAGTATGAAACAATTGCTTGGCTTGTCATCGGGGTTGTGCATGATTTGAATATTTTGTGTGGTGAAGATGGAGCATAACCAGACTATATGATTTTGTAGGGATAACTTTATTTGGCCATGTTATTTTGAAAAGACATGATTGCTTTATTAGTATGCTTGAAGTATTATTATCTTAATGTCAAATGATAGACTATTGCTTTGAATAACTCGTGTCCTAATATTCATGCCATGATTAGATTATGTGATCAAGATTATGCTAGGTAGAATTCCACATCAAAAATTATCTTTTTTATCATTTACCTACTCGAGGACGAGCAGGAATTAAGCTTGGGGATGCTGATACGTCTCCGTCGTATCTATAATATTTGATTGTTCCATGCCAATATTATACAACTTTCATATACTTTTGGCAATTTTTATACTATTTTTGGGACTAACATATTGATCCAGTGCCCAGTGCCAGTTCCTGTTTATTGCATGTTTTTTTGTTTCGCAGAAAATCCATATCAAACGGAGTCCAAACGGGATAAAAACTGACGAAGATTGTTTTTGGAATAAATGTGAATTTTGGGAAGTGGAATCAACGCGAGACGATGCCCGAGGGGGCCATGAGGCAGGGGCCGTGCCCCTGACCCTCATGGACACCTCGTAAGGCGGTTGTTGCCCTTCTTTCGTCGCAAGAAAGCTAATATCCGGATAAAAATCATGTTCAAATTTCAATCCAATCGGAGTTACGGTTCTCCGGTTATTAAAGAAACGGTGAAAGGGCAGAATCGAAAACGCAGAAACAGAGAGAGACAGAGAGACAGATCCAATCTCGGAGGGGCTCTCGCCCATCCCATGCCATGGAGGCCATGGACCAGAGGGGAAACCCTTCTTCCATCTAGGGAGGAGGTCAAGGAAGAATAAGAAGGGGGGCTCTCTCCTGATGGCGCCGAAACGCCACCGGGGCCATCATCATCACCGCAATGTACACCAACACCTCCGCCATCTTCACCAACATGTCCATCACCTTCCCCCTATCTATCTACAACGGTCCACTCTCCCGCAACCTGTTGTACCCTCTACTTTAACATGGTGCTTTATGCTTCATATTATTATCCAATGATGTGTTGCCATCCTATGATGTGTGAGTAAATTTTCGTTGTTCTATTGGTAATTGGTGAATTGCTATGATTGGTTTAATTTGCTTGTGGTTATGTTGCTGTCCTTTGGTGCCCATCATATGAGCGCGCGCGTGGATCACACCATAGGGTTAGTTGTATGTTGATAGGAGTATGTATTGGAGGGCAAGAGTGACAGAAACTTCAACCTAGCATAGAAATTGATGCATACAGGATTGAAGGGGGACCAATATATCTTAATGCTATGGTTGGGTTCTACCTTAATGAATGTTAGTAGTTGCAGATGCTTGTTAATAGTTCCAATCATAAGTGCATAGAGTTCCAAGTCAAGGATGGCATGCTAGAAGTGGCCTCTCCCACATAATACTTGCTATCTCATCTATTAAAGTAGTCAATTGCTTAGGGACAATTTCGCAACTCCTACCACCACTTTTCCACACTCGCTATACTAACTTTATTGCTTCTTTACCTAAACAGCCCCTAGTTTTTATTTGCGTGCTCTTTATATTCTTGCAAACCTATTCCACAACACCTACAAAGTACTTCTAGTTTCATACTTGTTCTAGGTAAAGCGAACGTTAAGCATGCGTACAGTTGTATCGATGGTCGATAGAACTTGACGGAATATTTGTTTTACCTTTAGCTGCTCGTTGGGTTCGACACTCTTACTTATCGAAAGAGGCTACAATTGATCCCCTATACTTGTGGGTTATCATTCACCATTGAAAACTACTCCATCTCACGTGATTATCGGACATGGTTTAGTTGATTTGGATCACGTGATCATTTAGATGACTAGAGGGATGTCTAAGTGGGAGTTCTTAAGTAATATGATTAATTGAACTTTAATTTATCACGAACTTAGTCCTGATAGTATTTGCATAACTATGTTGTAGATCAATAGCTCGCGATGTAGCTCCCCATTTATTTTTGATATGTTCCTAGACAAAAACTATGTTGAAATATGATAGTAGCAATGATGTGGACTAGGTCCATGATCTGAGGATTATCCTCATTTCTGTGCAGAAGAATTATGTCCTTGGTGCACCGCTAGGTGATGAACCTATTGCAGGAGCAAATGCAGACGTTATGAACGTTTGGCAAGCTCGGTATGATTACTTGATAGTTTAGTGCACCATGCTTTACGGCTTAGAACCGGGACTTCAAAAACATTTTGAACGCCATGGAGCATATGAGATGTTCCAAGAGCTGAAATTGGTATTTCAGACTCATGCCCGAGTCGAGAGGTATGAGACCTCTAACAAGTACTTTGCCTACAAGATGGAGGAGAATAGCTCAACGAGTGAGCATGTGCTCAGAATGTCTGAGTACTACAATCACTTGAATCATGTGGGAGTTAATCTTCCCGACAAGATAGTGATTGACAGAGTTCTCTAGTCACTATCACCAAGTTACTAGAACTTCATGATGAACTATAATATGCAAGGGATAACAGAAACGATTCCCAAGCTCTTCGCGATGCTGAAATTGGCGAAGGTAGAAATCAAGAAAAAGCATCAAGTGTTGATGGTTGAAAAGACCACTAGTTTCAAGTAAAATGGCAAGGGAAAGAAAGGGAACTTCAAGAAGAATGGAAAGCAAGTTGCCACTCCCATGAGGAAGCCCAAAGCTAGACCCAAGCCTGAAACTGAGTGCTTCTAACTTCAAAGGAAATGATCACTTGAAGTGGAACTGCCCTAGATACTTGGCGGATAAGAAGGATGGCAAAGTGAACAAAGGTATACTTGATATACATGTTATCAATGTGTACTTTACTAGTGTTTATAGCAACCCCTCAGTATTTGATACTGGTTGAATTGCTAAGAGTAGCAACTCAAAACGGGACTTGCAAAATAAACAGAGACTAGTTAAGGGCGAGGTGATGATGTGAGTTGGAAGTGATTCCAAGGTTGATAAGATCACCATCACACACTCCCTTTACCTTCGGGATTAGTGTTGAACCCAATACAAATGTTATTTGCTGTTTGCTTTTTATTGAATCTCGATCGTAGTGATACACATATTGATAATATTGAAACCAAAAGATGCAAAGTTAATAATGATAGTGCAACTTATTTGTGGCACTGCCGTTTAGGTCATATTGGTGTAAAGCGCATGAAGAAATTCCATGCTGATGGGCTTTTGGAATCACTTGATTATGAATAACTTGATGCTTGCGAACCATGCCTCATGGGCAAGATCACTAAGACTCCATTCTCTGGGACAATGGAGCGAGCAACTGACTTATTGGAAATAATACATACTGATGTATGCAGTTCGATAAGTATTGAGGCTCGCGATGGGTATCGTTATTTTCTAACCTTCACAGATGATTTGAGAAGATATGGGTATATCTACTTGATGAAACATAAGTCTGAAACATTTGAAAAGTTCAAAGAATTTCAAAGTGAAGTAGAAAATCATCGTAACAAGAAAATAAAGTTTCTACGATCTGACCGTGGAGACGAATATTTGAGTTACGAGTTTGGTTTTAGTTTGAAACAATGTGGAATAATTTCACAAACTCATGCCACCTGGAACACTATAGCATAATGGTGTGTCTGAACGTCATAACCGTACTTTATTGGATATAGTGCAATCTATGATGTCTCTTACTGATTTACCACTATCGTTTTGGGGTTATGCATTAGAGACAACTACATTACATTAAATAGGGCACCGTCTAATCCGTTGAGACGACACCATATGAACTATGGTTTGGCTAGAATCCTAAGCTGTCGTTTCTTATAGTTTGGGGTTGCGATGCTTATGTGAAATAGTTTCAACCTGATAAGCTCGAAGCCAAATCGGAGAAGTGTGTCTTCATAGGATACCAAAAAGAAAATGTTGGGTACACCTCCTATCACAGATCCGAAGGCAAGATCTTTGTTGCTAAGAAGGGATTCTTTCTAGAGAAGAAGTTTCTCTCAAAAGAAGTGAGTGGGAGGAAACTAGAACTTGATGAGGTAATTGTACCTTCTCTCGAATTGGAAAGTAGCTCTTCACTGAAATCAGTTCCAGTGATGCCTACACCAATTATTGAGGAAGTTAATGATGATGATCATGAAACTTCAGATCAAGTTACTACTGAACCTTGTAGGTAAACCAGATTACGATCCACACCAGAGTGGTACGGTAATCCTGTTCTGGAAGTCATGTTACTAGACCATGATGAACCTACAAACTATGAGGAAGCGATGATGAGCCCAGATTCCGCGAAATGGCTTGAGGCCATGAATCTGAGATGGGATCCATGTATAAGAACAAAGTGTGGACTTTGGTTGACTTTCCCGATGATCGGCAAGCCATCGAGAATAAATGGGTCTACAAGAAGAAGATTGACGCTGACGGTAATGTTACTGTCTACAAAGCTCGACTTGTTGTGAAAGGTTTTCGACAAGTTCAAGGAGTTGACTATGATGAGACATTCTCACTCATAGCGATGCTTAAGTCTGTCCGAATCATGTTAGCAATTGCCACATTTTATGAAATCTGGCAAATGGATGTCAAAACTGCATTCCTTAATGGATTTCCTAAAGAATAGTTGTATATGATACAACAAGAAGGTTTTGTCAATCCTAAAGGTGCTAACAAAGTGTGCAAGCTCCAGTGATCCATCTATGGACTGGTGCAAACATCTCAGAGTTGGAATATATGCTTTGATGAGTTGATCAAAGCATATAGTTTTATACAGACTTGCGGTGAAGCCTGTTGATGACCCACAAGTATAGGGGATCTATCGTAGTCCTTTTGATAAGTAAGAGTGTCGAACCCAACGAGGAGCAGAAGGAAATGTTAAGCGGTTTTCAGCAAGGTATTCTCTGCAAGCACTGAAATTATAGGTAATAGATAGTTTTGTGATAAGATAATTTGTAACGGGTAACAAGTAACAAAAGTAAATAAAGTGCAGCAAGGTGGCCCAATCCTCTTTGGAGCAAAGGACAAGCCTGGACAAACTCTTATATAGAGAAAAGTGCTCCCGAGGACACATTAGAATTATCGTCAAGCAAGTTTTCATCACGTTCATATGATTCACGTTCGGTACTTTGATAATTTGATATGTAGGTGGACCGGTGCTTGGGTGCTGTCCTTACTTGGACAAGCATCCCACTTATGATTAACTCCTATTGCAAGCATCCGCAACTACAAAAGAAGTATTAAGGTAAACCTAACCATAGCATGAAACATATGGATCCAAATCATCCCCTTACGAAGCAACACATAAACTAGGGTTTAAGCTTCTGTCACTCTAGCAACCCATCATCTACTTATTACTTCCCAATGCCTTCCTCTAGGCCCAAACAATGGTGAAGTGTCATGTAGTCGACGTTCACATAACACCACTAGAGGAGAGACCACATACATCTCATCAAAATATCGAACGAATACCAAATTCACATGACTACTAATAGCAAGACTTCTCCCATGTCCTCAGGAACAAACGTAACTACTCACAAAGAATATTCATGTTCATAATTAGAGGAGTATTAATATGCATATAGGATCTGAACATATGATCTTCCACCAAATAAACCAACTAGCATCAACTACAAGGAGTAATCAACACTACTAGCAACCTTCAGGTACCAATCCCAGACTTAGAGACAAGAACTGGATACAAGAGATGAACTATGGTTTGAGAGGAGATGGTGCCGGTGAAGATTTTGATGGAGATTGGCCCCCTCCCGATGAGAGGAGTGTTGGTGATGACGGTGGCGATGATTTTCCCCTCCCGGAGGGAAGTGTCCCCGGCAGAATAGCTCCGCCAGAGTCCTAGATTGGTTCCGCCAAGGTTCCGCCTCGTGGCGGCGGAGTCTCATCCCAAAGGATTGCTTATGATTTTTTCTCGGACGAAAGACTTCATATAGCAGAAGATGGGCACCAGAGGGCCACCAGGGGGCCCACGAGGCAGGGGGGCGCGTCCAGGGGGTAGGGCGCGCCCCCACCCTCGTGGCCAGGGTGTGGGCCCCCTCTGGTATTTTCTTTGCTCAATATTTTTTATTATTTCCAAAAATAACTTCCGTGGAGTTTCAGGTCTTTTGGAGTTGTGCAGAATAGGTCTCTAATATTTGCTCCTTTTCCAGCCCAGAATTCCAGCTGCCGGCATTCTCTCTCTTTATGTAAACCTTGTAAAATAAGAGAGAATAGGCATAAGTATTGTGACATAATGTGTAATAACAGCCCATAATGCAATAAATATCGATATAAAAGCATGATGCAAAATGGACGTATCAACTCCCCCTAGCTTAGACCTTGCTTGTCCTCAAGTGGAACCCAATAACGATAAATATGTCCACATGTTTAGAGGTAGATGTGTCAATGAAGTAAAATACGGACATGAGGGCAGCATGATCATTCTTATAACAGCAACATATATGAATATTTTCATATGATTTCTTATGCTCAAGTAATAATCTGTTCACAATGTTAAGTATGAATCAGAAACTTCATTGAGAACCAACAAACTATAATCTCAGTCATTGAAGCAATTGCAATTTATCATAACATCAGAAAGAGTCAATGTAAGAGCTTTACAACAAGTCCACATACTCAACTATATATCATTTAGTCTTTCACAATTGCTAACACTCACGCGATACTTATGGTTACGGAGTTTTAGTCGGACACAAAGGAAGATAGGGGCATATTGTTTCGCCTCCCAACCTTTTACCTCTAGGGTAATGTCAACAATAATAGTTCATGCTAACTTACATCCAATTGGATATATATATATCAGGATCTTTCCAACACACTGTGCTTGCCAAAGGATAAAATGTAAAAAGGAAAGGTGAAGGTCACCATGACTCTGGCATAAGGTAGAAGATAAAAGTAAAAGATAGGCCCTTCACAGAGGGAAGCAGAGGTTGTCATGCGCTTTCATGGTTGGATGCACAAAATCTTAATGCGAAAGACCGTCACTTTATATTGCCACTTGTGATGTGGACCTTTATTATGCAGTCCGTCGCTTTTATTTCTTACACATCACAAGATCGTATAAAGCTTATTTCCTCCACACTAATCAATCATACATATTTAGAGAGCAATTTTTTTATTGCTTGCACCGATGACAACTTACTTGAAGGATCTTACTCAATCCATAGGTAGGTATAGTGGACTCTCATGGCAAAAACCGGGTTTAAGGGTATTTGGAAGCACAAGTAGTATCTCTACTTGGTTCAAAGAATTTGGCTAGCATGAGGTAGAAAGGCAAACTCAACATGTTGGATGATCCATGACAATATGCTTTATCTTAGATATAAGAAACCATAACCCATTACATTGTCTTCCTTGTCCAACATCAACTCTTTAGCATGTCATATTTTAATGAGTGCTCACAATCATAAAAAATGTCCAAGATAGTATATTTATATGTGAAACCTCTCTTTCTTTATTACTTCCTATTAGTTGCAACGATGACCAAAACTATGTTTGTCAACTCTCAACAAATTTTAATCATCATACTCTTTATATGTGAAGTCATTACTCTCCATAAGAACAATGTGATATCTTTTTTTTCTTTATACTCTTTCCATTTTCTTTTATTCCCTCAAGATCATGGCAAAATAATCAAGCCCTTGACTCAACACTAATCTTTATCATATAGCTCATGGACTCGATTACATAAAGGGATCATAAAGCAAAACTCAAAACTAGATCATATCAAAACTTTATTCTACTAGATCAAGATATTACTAAGAGGATCGAACTAACAAAAACGGTAAAGATAGAGATGTGCTGGTGATACGATACCGAGGCAGCTCCCCCAAGATTGGAAGTTGTCAAGGGGAGTGCCCATACCCATATGATTATGTCTCCTTTGCTGGTGAAGAAGATGGTCATGATGATGGGTAGTCACACATCAAGCATAAGAGATCCTCCAACTTGCAGATAATGCCCTAGAGTGCGACGATATGCTCCTTCAACAAAATATTTTCACGTGTGAGATACTTGTTTTGTATACGAGCTAACTCAATCATCTTGAAAGCTTCGATCTCAGTTGGGGTAAGAAGATTGTGATCTAGTTGAAGGATGTCTTCTGCCGCTGGAGCTTGGTCCTCCGTGGCCTTCTTGATCCCTTCATCCTTGTTGATCTCCATGGGTTCTTCCCTCTTCAGCTCTATCTTCATTAGCCAAGCATTGTCACCATTGTTAGAGGAGGGAGACGACATGATGCCTGGCCTTGACAACCCTGACAGAAAATAGCTCGAAAGAAGAACGGAGGATATTTGCATGGTACAGGAGTCAAAACCTTTGGGAGATTATATAATGAATTTTTACCGACCGAAAGAAGTATTGTGCAATAAAATGGAGTCCGGAGAGCGCATGAGGTGCCCACGAGGCAGGGGAGTGCACCCAAGGGGTAGGGCGCGCCCTCCACCCTCGTGGATGCCCCGTGTCCTTCCCAGACTGCTTCTTATTTTCCTATTTTTCTAAATATTCCAAAACGGAGAAAAATTGCCATTAGAACTATTTTGGAGTCGGTTTGCTTACCGTACCACATACCTATTCTTTTTCGAAGTCTGAAGCATCCTGGAAGGTGTCCCTTATGTATTCCTCCGGGGTTACGGTTTCAATAACGTTGGTTTCAACATTTATAGGATTACCTGAGATATAATGTTTGATTCTTTGGCTGTTCACCACCTTTGGATTTGTGCCTTCGAAGTTGTTGATTTTTATGGCACCGGAATGATAGACCTCCTTGATAACGTAAGGGCCTTCCCGTCTAGAGAGAAGTTTTCCTGCAAAAAATCTTAAACGAGAGTTGTATAATAATACATAATCACCTACATTAAACTCACACTTTTGTATTCTTTTGTCATGCCATCTTTCAACTTTTTCTTTAAACAACTTGGCATTCTCATAGGCTTGGGTTCTCCGTTCATCAAGTGAGCTAATGTCAAATAACATCTTCTCACCGGCAAGTTTGAAATCATAGTTGAGCCCTTTAATGGCCCAATATGCCTTATGTTCTAGTTCGAGAGGTAAGTGACATGCTTTTCCATAAACCATTTTATACGGAGACATACCCATAGGATTTTTATATGCAGTTCTATAGGCCCATAATGCATCATCAAGTTTCTTGGACCAATTCTTTCTAGATCTATAACAGTCTTTTGCAAAATTAATTTGAGTTCTCTATTACTCAATTCTACTTGGCCACTAGACTGTGGGTGATAAGGAGATGCAATTCCATGATTAACATCATACTTGGCAAGCATTTTACGGAAAGGATCATGAATAAAATGTGAACCACCATCAGTCATTAAATATCCAGGGACTCCAAACCTCAGGAAAATAACTTCTTTAAGCATCTTAATAGAAGTGTTATAATTAGCACTACTAGTTGGAATAGCTTCTACCCACTTAGTAACGTAATCAACAACAACTAAAATATGTGTATACCCATTAGAGGCAGGAAATGGTCCCATATAATCAAAGCCCCAAACATCAAATGGTTCAATAACAAGTGAATAATTCATAGGCATTTCCTGACGTCTACTAATATTACAAATTCTTTGACATTCATCATAAGATAAGACAAACTTACAAGCATTCTTGAAGAGAGTAGACCAATAAAAACCGGATTACAATACCTTATGTGCAGTTCTATCTCCAGCGTGGTGCCCTCCATAAGCCTTGGACTGACACTTGCGTAGGATCTGTTCCTGTTCATGCTCAGGTTCACAACGTCTAATGACACCATCTACTCCTTTATGATGTGGGTCATCCCAAAAGTAATGTCTCAAATCATATAAAAACTTTTTCTTTTGCTGATATGTGAAACTAGGTGTTATAAATTTAGCAACAATGTAATTAGCATAATCAACATACCATGGAGCATTTCGAGAAGCATTTATGACATTTAATTGTTCATCAGGAAAGCTATCATCAATAGGTAGTGGGTCATCAAGAACATTCTCTAACCTAGACAAGTTGTCTGCAACGGGGTTCTCAGCTCCCTTTCTATCAATAATATGTAAATCAAATTCTTGTAGCAAGAGAACCCATCTAATAAGTCTAGGTTTAGCATCTTTCTTTTCCATAAGATATTTAATAACAGCATGATCCGTGTCAATAGTTACTTTAGAATCAACAATATAAGGTCTGAACTTATCACAAGCAAATACAACTGCTAAGAATTCTTTTTCAATAGTAGCATAATTTCTCTGAGCACTGTCTAGAGTCTTACTAGCATATTGAATAACATTTAATTTCTTATCAACTCTTTGTTCTAGAATAACACCTACAACATAATCACTAGCATCACACATAATTTCAAAGGGTAAATTCCAATCAGATGGCTGAACAATAGGTGCAGAAATCAATACTTTCTTAAGTATTTCAAATGCTTCTACACAATCATCATCAAAGACAAAAGGTACATCTTTTTGTCATAGATTAGTCAGAGGTCGTGAAATTTTTGAGAAGTCCTTAATGAACCTCTATAAAAACCGGCATGTCGGTGTACTAAAGTAGGGGTACCTTAGTATCCCGAACTTGTGCACGGGCAGTCGCAGCACCCCGCGGCAAGGCTTGCCGGGCGACCGCCAAGACCCTCCGTGGTTCCTTTGGAGACATTCAAGGACAAAGTATCCGAGCCAAGGTGCAAGACCCCGGCAAGAAGGAGCTTGCCGAGAAGGCCACTCAAAGTATCCAAGACCCCGACAAGAGGAGCTTGCCGGGAGGAAGCACAAAGACCCCGGCAAGAGGAGCTTGCCGGGAAGACCAACCAAGGCATCCCGGGGAACTCGCCGCAGCACGCCACGTGTCCCAGCAAGACCCGGTGAGCGACAAGCTCCCGGACGCGACAAGACAACATCCGCGGCAAGGCACTTGCCGCGGCAAGCTACTGCTCCGCAGCCCGCGCTCCAGCTCACCCGCCAACGTGTCGCTCTGGGACCATTCCTGGCGTACGTGGCGGGAGGCTGTGCAGCCAGGGGCATGCGGTGGCAAGCAGGCGCTGACAAGATAGCCATCGTGGCAAACGGTGGCGCCCCTGACTGTCCCTTTCCGCACCGTCTGGGCGACACAGACAGGCATTTAATGCCTTTGTCCCCTGCCGTCAGGGTTAGGTATGACACAACTGTAGCAAGCGGTGGCGCCAACTACCACCTCTTTTACATTTTTACCCTCACCTCTGTTGCCACCTGTCGGTGACCCCTTTGGCATATAAAAGGAGGCCCATGCGCAACAGTTGGGGGGGGGGGACAACCATTCTCACGCTCGGTCTCGCTAGCCACCCAAGTGTACTGTAGCAGTCATCGCTCCCGAGCAAGAACACCAATACAAGCCAAAGCAGGAGTAGGGTTTTACGCATCCGTGCGGCCTGAACCTGGGTAAACTGATCGCGTCGTTCGTGCATTCGCCTCGATCTGCTCTTTATGCATTCTCCGCCCCCTGCCGAACCAAAAGGGGCTCGGTCCGCCGATCCCCATAGGTGTACGTGGGATCAGCACCCCCGACATCTTTGGCACGCCAGGTAGGGGTGCGTCGAGGCTGTGTGAATCTGATCCGGTGTTCGCATGAGCCGAATCTTCGTCATCTTCATCAACATGCCACCGAAGAAGAAGATTTCGGAGGCAGCTGCTCCATCTGCGCCGATCCCACCATCGCCGGAGCGAGCGGCTGGTGGAGAAGGCGCTGGCGGAAGAGCGGGCGCCGACGAGGAGGCTCGTGGTGCTGCCAGGTCCAAGGACAAGACCACGCTGCACATCGGCGGCACGGTCGGCTCCCACAACGACCGGGCACACTCCAAGACCTCGGCGTCCGTACACGCACCGCGCCCATCTCAGGAGGCGCGGGACCAGCAGCGTCATGGTACCCATGGTACCATACGTCTGCTGGGCCAAGATCAAGCTGACGGATCCCGGAGCGCTCAAGACCAGCATGCACGCCAGCATCCTGGCACGAGCATGGCACGGTCGCCCGGACGAGATATTGCTCCTTCTAACGTAGTTAGAAGTCCGAGCATGTCCCGTTCGTCTCACCGTTCGCCGCCACCGCCTGCCACTCCGGCAGAAGCGTTGGCACGGGCCCAGCTGCTTCTAGATTACCCTCCAGCGCCAGAGAAGATTGATGACTGGAGGGCCACTATCCAGAGCCTCATCGGCTTCGCCAACGGTGACAACCCACGGCAGCCGAGCGCATCACTGCCGCGGCAAGTCAGCCAGGCGCGAGCCGGTGGCGACAAGACTGGCGAGGGTGCAACCACTATGCACTCTCTGCCCCGAAGGCCAAGATCGCCGACCCACCGGATCCACCACGACAGCGGCTCCACCGCGTCATCAGATCCGCGGGCTCGTCGCGATCAGCGCCGAGTCCTTCATGAGAGACTGCAAGAAGACACTCGAACACGCATCGAGCGCCGAAGAGAAGCGCGGCGTCAATCAGACCTGCGCGCTGGGCCCTCTGTTGACATGCATGCGCCCGGAGAACCGGGCGACTTGCCGTACGCGGGAGGTTGCCCTGCGTTTACCCGTGAGCTGCGGAAAGTCCAGTGGCCCAGCCAGAAGCCTTTCAAGCCAGACGTGCCGGAGAAGTACGACGGCAAGTCACACCCGTCAGAGTTCCTCAGCATTTGCACCATTGCGGTGCAAGCTGCCGGGGGGGCAAGACGACAAGGTCCTTGCCAACTACTTCCCGCTCGTGCTCAAGCCCGAAGTCAGATCCTGGCTCATGCACTTGCCGGACAACTCAATATCCTCTTAGGCGGACTTGTGCCATCAGTTTGTTGGCGCCTTTACAGGCGGCCACAAGCCACATGGCCAGGAAAGTGACCTTCACCTGCTTGCCCAGAAGGAAGGGGAGCCCCTGCGCAAGTATATTCAGAGGTTCAGCCGTGTGCAGCGCAACATCCCAGACATCCACCCTGCCGCGGTTATCAGCGCGTTCCATCAGAACGTGCGTAACCGCAAGATGCGGGAGGAGATGGCGATGAGCAGGATCAGGGACGTCAGCGAGCTTTACGCCCTGGCCGACAAGTGTGCACGCGCTGAAGAAGGGAGGAAACTCCCCGGAGAGGACACTGGAGCAGGAGGATCTGACAGTGAAGATGCTGCCCCGGCAAAGAAAAACCGGAGGCGCAAACAGGAAGAAGAGCGGCAAAGAGGTACTAGTCGTTGAGCAGTCTGGCGATGACGGCCCCGCCAAGCAAGCCAAAGTTGGTAGCTCCGGCAAGGAGGTTGCCGCGTGCACCAACTGCCAAGCTGTGGCGGCCGCCGACAAGCAGGACGGCTCCGACAAACAGTACTGCAAGATTCACCGCACCAAGGGCCATGATCTCCAGAACTGCAAGAGGGTCGAGTAGCTTGTCCAGCAACAAAAAGCTGAGTACGAGCGGCGCGACATGGAGAGAGCCCAAGGAGGCGGTGGAGAAGCCGGCAAGAAGCGCGCTGGCCAGGGAGGAAGCCGCGGCAAGGCCAAGCAGCGGCAAGGAGACAGACCTCCCCGCGGCCGCGACAAGGACGAAGACAAAGACGATGACGAAGACATGGATGATGTTGAGAATAGTGAGCAGGAGTTCCAGAAAGCCACAAAAGTTTTGTGCGTTGACGGCGGTGCTTCACTGCATACTTCCCACCGCCAACT
Source organism: Triticum dicoccoides (assembly GCF_002162155.2). Taxonomy (NCBI): domain Eukaryota; kingdom Viridiplantae; phylum Streptophyta; class Magnoliopsida; order Poales; family Poaceae; genus Triticum; species Triticum dicoccoides. The sequence goes on along the minus strand of NC_041388.1, from coordinate 6,426,044 downwards.
CAAACAGTGGCTGCGGGAAGTTAACGCGGCAGAGCCACTTGTGGAGTCACGCAAACTTCTGAAATGGTCCAGCATGCCTATCATCTTTGACATTGAGGACCACCCTGATCGCACAACTGCGGTCGGGTGCTTGCCGCTGTTGGTTTCACCAACCATACGCAACCTCAAGGTCACGAAGATGTTAGTTGACGGCGGGGCCGGCTTAAATCTGATCTCCTCCGCTGTACTCTAGAAACTCCAGATCCCCAACAGCGAGCTCGAAGAGACCGGCACCTTCCAAGGAATTAACCCGGGAAGGAGCAAGCCAAAGGGGAAGGTCACGTTGTCGGTAACGTTCGACAGCGAAATGAACTTCAGAACTGAGAGGGTCACCTTTGACGTTGCCAATTTCCCATTGCCCTACAATGGCATACTTGGCCATCCAGCACTGGCCAAGTTCATGGCAGCCTCTCACTATGCGTACAACTTGCTCAAGATGCCAGGCCCGATAAGCGTCATCTCTGTCCCTGGCGACAAGAAGGACGCCCTTATCTGCGCTGACAAGATCTACCGGGAAGCAGCTGCTGCGACAGATCACAAGGCACTTGCCGCTGAAGCTCCCGGGGGACGAAGAAGACCAAGTCCGGCAAGAGCTCTGATGCCCACTCCGGCAAGCGCACCTCCTCGGAGTGCTGCGCTGCCATCGAGGATGCACCATCGAGCTCCACCAGCTAGTGGAAGAAGGCCATGGCAGCTCCACCGCATACCAAGAAGGTGTACGCCAAGGAGGACGGCACTGATGGTACCTTCACCATCAGTGCCACGCTTGACCCTAAATAGGAAAGCGCGCTCGTTGCTTTCCTACGGGCGAATGTCGACGTGTTTGCATGGCAGCCGTCTGACATCCCCGGTGTTCTCAGGAAAGTAATTGAGCACCACCTTGCCGTTTGTCCTCATGCGCGGCCCGTCAAGCAGAGGGTCAGAAAGCAGGCAGTGGAGCGCCAAGAATTCATAGCAGAAGAAATCAAGAAGTTGGAAGCAGCAGGCCTTGTCAGAGGAGTGCTCCATCCCACGTGGTTGGCCAATCCTGTGGTAGTGCGCAAGGCAAATGGAAAATGGAGGCTTTGTATTGACTTCACTGATGTTAATAAAGCTTGTCCCAAAGATCCATTTCCTTTGCCGCGCATTGACCAGATTGTTGACTGCACAGCCGGATGTGATCTGCTTTCATTTCTTGATGCATATTCAGGATACCATCAGATCTTCATGGCAGAAGAGGATGAGGAGAAAACCGCATTCATTACTCCATGTGGCACGTACTGTTTCATACGGATGCCTTTTAGTTTAAAGAATGCTAGTTCAACATTTGCCAGAGTAGTCCATATCGCTTTGAAGCCACATATACACCAAAATGTAGAAGCTTACATGGATGATATAGTGGTCAAAAGCAAGGACAGGGCAACTCTGATCCAAGATTTAGAAGAGACTTTTGCAAATCTGCGAAAGATCAACCTCAAGCTCAACCCCGAGAAGTGCGTGTTTGGAGTCCCTTCCGGCAAGCTTCTCGGGTTCTTTGTGTCTCAGCGGGGAATCGAAGCCAATCCCGACAAGATCAAGGCCATTGAGCAGATCGAAGCACCAAAGCGCGTCAAGGATGTACGGAAGCTTGCCGGTTGCGTGGCTGCCCTCAGCAGGTTTATCTCTCGGTCTGCTGAGCGCGCCCTGTTGTTTTTCAAAATTTTGAAAAAGGCAGGTCCAATGAAATGGACTCCGGAAGCGGAGGTTGCGCTGCAGGACTTAAAGAGATACCTGTCCTCCACTCCAACACTTGTCGCGCCTAAGCCACAAGAGAGGTTGCTGCTGTACATAGCGGCAACCAATCAAGTGGTTAGTGCTGCGTTAGTAGCGGAGAGGGAGGCAGATGATGAGCCAGCAACCACGGCAAGCACATCCAGCGACAAGCAGGGGGCTTCCCCGACAAGGTCTGGTCCCGACAAGCATGGATCTGCGCAGATGCAAGAGGAGATACGGAAGAAGATGGTGCAGCGCCCAGTTTACTTTGTCAGTTCCCTTTTACAGGGGCTAGGTCAAGGTACTCTGGTGTGCACAAATTGCTTTTCGGCCTTCTCATGGCCTCGAGAAAGCTGCGCCATTACTTCCAAGCACATGAGATCACAGTTGTCACCCGCTTTCCGCTGAAGAGGATATTGCAAAATCCAGAAGCAACAGGCAGGATTGTCGAGTGGGCACTGGAACTGTCAAGCTTTGGCCACAAATTTGAGAGTACCTCAACAATCCAAAGCAGAGCATTGGCAGAGTTCATAGCAGAATGGACGCCAACCCCAGATGAAGAAATTCCGGAGACAAGCATCCCCGCCAAGGAAACAAGCAAGGAGTGGCTCATGTACTTTGACGATGCCTTCTTGCTGCAAGGCGCCGGTGCGGGAGTGCTGCTTATCGCACCAACCAGAGAGCACCTCAAGTACATAGTCCAGATGCACTTTCCCAAGGAGCAAGCGACAAACAACACTGCAGAGTATGAAGGCTTGCTTGCCGGTCTCAGGATCGCGGTAGAACTTGGGATTAAGAAGCTCATAGTCAGGGGTGACTCACAGCTTGTCATCCGCCAAGTGAACAAGAATTATCAGAGTCCATTAATGGAAGCTTACGTCGACGAAGTGAGAAAGCTAGAAGAGCACTTTGACGGCCTACAGATGGAGCACATTCCAAGAGCTCAGAATGACATTGCCGATGGCCCGTCGAAGTGCGCTGCACTTAAATTACCTGTGGAACCAGGGACTTTTGTGCTCAAGCTAACTCAGCCGTCCATAACGCCACCAAATGGACAGAGCAAGAAGAGGAAGTTGGTTTCTGGTGACTACTTTCCGGCAGAGCTTCCCGAAGCCGCCGCCAAGAAAGTCCCCAAAATCATCACCAAGAATGCAGAGGAGCAGTCTGCTCCGGCAAGCCCGAGGGTTTGTCCCGTTGAAGCAGGCGCTCCCGACAAATTTTGCTCCGGCAAGCTTGTCGGGGAACGTCAAGCTCCGGCAGAGCCGCAGGCTCTTGCCGTGGAAGCAGATGTTCCCGCAGCAGCAGAATTGCCTTTAGTCCTTGTTGTCGAGCCACAGGCTCCAACATGGGCGCAGCAGATTGTCCGTTTCCTCCAGACAGCAGAACTTCCTGAAGAACCAGAAGAAGTGGAAAGAGTAGCCCGACAGTCTAGTATGTACCAGTTCATTGACAACACACTGTGCAGAAGAAGACTCAATGGTGTGAAATTGAAGTGTATTCCCCGGGAAGATGGACAGAAGCTGTTGGCAGAGATACATGGAGGCATATGTGGTCACCACATTGGCGCAAGAGCCCTTGTCGGAAAAGCATTCCGGCAAGGTTTCTTCTGGCCGACAGCCCTCCAGGATGCAACTGCACAAGTAACCAAGTGTGAAGCATGCCAGTTCCATTCCAAGTAGATACACCAGCTAGCTCAAGCTCTCCAGACGATCCCTTTATCCTGGCCATTTTTGGTCTGGGGGCTTGATATCCTCGGCCCCTTTCCCCGAGCTGTCGGGGGCTTTGAGTACTTGTACGTTGCAATCGACAAGTTCACAAAGTGGCCGAAAGTGGAACCAGTGAGGAAGGTGACAGCACAGTCAGCCGTCAAGTTCTTCAGGTCAATTGTTTGCCGTTTCGGGATCCCTAACAGGATAATCACCGACAACGGTATGCAATTTACGAGCCGCTCCTTCATGCAGTACGTCCAAGATCTTGGCACCAAGGTCTGTTTCGCTTCTGTTGCTCACCCGAGAAGCAATGGTCAAGCGGAAAGGGCAAATGCTGAAGTGCTGCGTGGGCTCAAGACCATGACTTTCGACAGGCTGCACAAGTGCGGGCGCAACTAGATCGAGGAGCTGCCGGTGGTTCTTTGGTCGATCAGGACGACGCCAAATCGAGCCACTGGCCAGACACCCTTTGCTCTAGTCTATGGAGCAGAGGCAGTTATCCCCACGGAACTCGTATACGGGTCACCTCGAGTGCTCGCTTATGATGAGCTTGATCAAGAGCAGCTGCGTGAAGATGACGCGCTGCTCCTTGAGGAAGATCGTCTTCAGGCTGCTGTGCGAGCTGCTCGCTACCAGCAAGCTTTGCGCCGCTACCATAGCCGCAAAGTTAAAGCCAGAAGCTTCGAGGAAGGCGACCTTGTTCTTCGGCACGTTCAGTCCACCAAGAATTCCAACAAGTTGACGCCAAAGTGGGAAGGCCCTTACCGGGTGAAACGAGTCACCAGGCCTGACGCTGTCCGCCTGGAGACCGAAGATGGCGTCCCAGTGAGCAACTCCTGGAATATCGAGCTTCTTCGTAAGTTTTACCCGTAAGGCGCGGTTGTCGGACCCCGTCTGGCAACCACCCTTTTGTACAAGTCTTGCCGCTGTTGCATGTAATCTTTGTACAAAGCCAGACGCAGACCCTGAGCACAAGTAAATGAAGCGCTGGCGCCCTAAGTTATAGCATGCATGCTAGGTCGAGTCTCGTCCTTGGTTAGGGTTGATAGTGCTTAACATCGGCTAACCCCTAACTTAGAGGTCGAGTGTGCGTCCCTTTGCCTTTCTTTCGTTTCCCTTGGTTCACAGGGCTCACATATCCTTGCCGGACCGCCTGAGGACAAAAAGGAGAGGAAGGACGCACCAGCATCTGGGCCCCGGCAAGCCAGTGTCGCCGGGGACTACAAGTACCAAGATTCACCCACGGCAAGCTAGAGTTGCCGGGGGCTGCGATCTCAGATAAGTATTTCATCCCTCATCATGCATTCTCTTATGGACTGGGGAATACGAAACCTCGTTTTCTTCCTGGAAACTGCCGTGCTCCCTTAACTTTAGGCCCTGAGGCTCGTTCCTGGGGCCAAGTTTGGTCGTAGTCGCGGCAGCAAAGGGATGAAACGAGGGGCCGCACCCGCCTCGTCCCTACCTCCGTCAAAAGCGTGAGAAAGGTCGAGCGACGTGGGAAAACGGCAGGGCCTGTTGCCGGGAGAAAAAGTGTCTATCTGAAAGATGCCAATGATTTGCTCCTTGCCGTGGGTTCTACCCGCGAGACAAATGACCCGGCAAGCATCCCCTTTTCATTAAAAAAACATTCCACTCAGGTACAGTCCATAGAGGATGAAAAACATGAAAGAGAGGATTACGAGTTTTAATTGCAACTAAGGCCCGAAGGCTTACAAATTAAAAAAGATAAGATGCCCGTAATCCTTTTCTTGTCCCTCTCTTCAAGAGGTAGATCAAGGAGGCGAAAAGGGCAAAAGGAGCGCCTAGGCGAGCTACGGGTGCCAGAAGACACCAAGAGAACACCCCGGGGGCCGTCCGAAGGCTGGACGGTGATGGCGGCGCCGGAAGCAGGGCTCGAAGACGAGGCGGCAGGACGCCAGCACGCTGTCGAGGGCACCACGCCCTCGTACTTCGACTTGACGGCCTTGCCGCCAGCCCTCTTCCTCTTCCACAGCCTCCCTACGCCAGCCGCCCAAGGAGACGACCCCGGGGAGTTCAAGGAGCCGGCGACACGGATGATGGGGTCGCCGGTGCCGCGCGGAGCGGCGCCCGACACCTAGTCGGACCCGTCATCCTGCCACCCGCTACCCTCGTCGTCGCTGTCGCTCCCCTCCTCGTCACTCTCGCTCGAGGAGGGGCCTTCGCTATCGAAGGAGCTGTCCACGCAACACTTTGCCCGAGTGCCGAAGCACCCGAAGACCTTGACGGAGAGGAGATCGCCCTCCATTAACTTAAAATGGAGGGTGAGCCCCGCCGTCAAGCTGTGGATACGGGCGAACGTCTTCCACCCTCGACCAAGATACATCACACCGGGGGCTGGGACTTCAACACGGACTCGCGTGCCGCTGATCCCACAACCCCTCATGTGCAGTCTCAGTGTCTCGAACGGGTCCAGCTCCATCGCGCCCGCGAACGGAGCTGGGAGTCGGAGTCGACGATGAGGCGCCCGGCGCAGCCTGACGAAGAACTCGCAAGGGTCGTCCCCAATATGGACCCCCGTGGGAAGAGGAACCGCCGGCGGAGGCGACACCGGCGCGCCGCCCCGTCCACCTCTGCCCTGAGCGCCTCGACCTCGTCCTCGACCTCGTCCACGACCTCGCCCCCTCCCTCTTCCCCTTACGGCTGGCTCTGCCACCACGGGTGCGGGAGAGGGAGGGATGCGCTGTCTGGCAGCGACCCTCGCCGCCACCGATGAAGGACCAGGGTTCCCTTTCTCCATGGCGAATGAGAGAAAGGGGAGCGGAAGCTGAAGGAAGGAGGAGATGAGGGAATGCGGGCTTCCATCCTCCCCTCCCGCTCTTTATAAAGGAGCGAGGTGGGGGCTCGGCCGCCCCGCTCAGCGAATCAAGACACGGGAAGAGCAGGGAGCTGGGGCCGGCCCACTTCCTCGACCCGCGACGGCCCAGTTTCCCACCTCCACCGTCCGCGACCCCAAGCGCATGGGAGCCGTGTGGCAGGCGTGACGAACCAAGGCGACGGGTGAGGCGACCTCTCCCCACCCCGTGATCGTGGGGAGTGGGCACCTCGAAAACCGCGCATCGGCCCCGTCCAGTAAATGAACCACGCCTCCACGCCTCCCTCCGTTTATGGCGAGGGCGCGAACCACCCACGACCTCTCCCATGATGCCGCATTCGACGTGTGCCGTGCGGGAAGGGTGCAGTGGATGCGGAGTCAGGAACGGCGTGACCCAGGCCGCGCGTGCCCGTGCACTGTTTTGGGCCTGGCCCAACAGCGCTCGGCACCGTGTATGACCCAGGCCCGGGGGCTCCTGTCGGTGTACTAAAGTAGGCGTACCTTAGTATCCCAAACTTGTGCACGGGCAGTCGCAGCACCCCGCGGCAAGGCTTGCCGGGCGACCGCCAAGACCCTCCATGGTTCCTTTGGAGCCATTCAAGGACAAAGTATCCGAGCCAAGGTGCAAGACCCCTGCAAGAAGGAGCTTGCCGGGAATGCCACTCAAAGTATCCAAGACCCCGGCAAGAGGAGCTTGCCGGGAGGAAGCACAAAGACCCCGGCAAGAGGAGCTTGCCGAGAAGACCAACCAAGGCATCCCGGGGAACTCGCCGCAGCACGCCACGTGTCCCGGCAAGACCCGGTGAGCGACAAGCTCCCGAACGCGACAAGACAAATTCCGCGGCAAGGCACTTGCCGCGGCAAGCTACTACTCCGCAGCCCGCGCTCCAGCTCACCCGCCAACGTGTCGCTCTAGGACCATTCCTGGCGTACGTGGCAGGAGGATATGCAGCCAGGGGCATGCGGTGGCAAGCAGGCGCTGACAAGATAGCCATCGTGGCAAACGGTGGCGCCCCTGACGGTCCCTTTCCGCACCGTCTGGGCGACACAGACAGGCATTTAATGCCTTTGTCCCCTGCCGTCAGGGTTAGGTATGATACAACTGTAGCAAGCGGTGGCGCCAACTACCACCTCTTTTACATTTTTACCCTCACCTCTGTTGCCACCTGTCGGTGACCCCTTTGGCATATAAAAGGAGGCCCATGCGCAACAGTTGGGGGGGGGGGACAACCATTCTCACGCTCGGTCTCGCTAGCCACCCAAGTGTACTGTAGCAGTCATCACTCCTGAGCAAGAACACCAATACAAGCCAAAGCAGGAGTAGGGTTTTACGCATCCGTGCGGCCCGAACCTGGGTAAACTGATCGCGTCGTTCGTTCGTTCGCCTCGATCTGCTCTTTGGGCATTCTCCGCCCCCTGCCGAACCAAAAGGGGCTCGGTCCGCCGATCCCCATAGGTGTACGTGGGATCAGCACCCCCGACACGGCATGACCAAGGAAACTTCTTATACCTTTGATGTCCTTGGGACGTGGCATCTTTTCAATAGCATCAATTTTAGCTTTAACAATTTCAATACCTCTTTCAGAAATTTTATGCCCCAAGACAATGCCTTCATTAACCATAAAGTGGCACTTTTCCCAATTCAAGACAAGATTAGTTTCTTCACATCTCTACAAAACTGGATCAAGGTTGCTCAAGCAATCGTCAAAAGAGGATCCATAAACGGAGAAGTCGTCCATGAAAACTTCACAAATCTTTTCACAAAAGTCAGAGAATATAGCCATCATGCATGTTTGAAAGGTAGCAGGTGCATTACATAAACCAAAAGGCATACATCTATAAGCAAAAGTAACGAAAGGGCAAGTAAATATGGTCTTAGCTTGATCATCAGCTGACACAGGTATTTGAGAGAAACCGGAATAACCATCTAGAAAGCAAAAATGTGTATGTTTGGATAATCTTTCTAGCATTTGATCAATAAAATGTAAGGGGTAATGATCCTTTTTAGTAGCCTTATTTAATTTGCAGAAATCAATTACCATCCTATAACCTGTAATAATTCTTTGTGGAATCAATTCATCTTTATCATTAGGGACGACAGTAATACCTCCCTTCTTAGGGACACAATGGACAGGACTTACCCACTGACTATCAGCAACGGGATAAATTATACCTGCCTCAAGGAGCTTTAGTATTTCCTTTCTTACCACTTGTTTCATCCCCTGTTCAAGAATTCGTCCGATTAACCAGTTAACTTACCGATTAATCCCTACTCATAGGGTCACCGAGTAGCCGATAAACCAAAAATTCATCCGATTAATTGATTAAATGGCCGATTAACTTGCCGATTAGCCGATTAATCCCCTACTCGCTAGCCAACCGAGCAGCTACCAGTTAATGATTTCCTCAACAATGGTTTCATCTTAGGATTTAGCCATCGTTGATGATCAATAACTGGTTTGGCATCTTTCTCCAAATTTATTTTGTGTTGACATAGAGTTGGACTAATGCCCTTAAGATCATCAAGAGTATATCCAATAGCAGCACGGTGCTTCTTGAGAGTTTTCAATAATTTTTCTTCTTCCTTATCTGAAAGGTTAGCACTAATAATAATATGATATATCTTCTTTTCGTCAAGATAAGCATATTAAAGAGTATCAGGTAATGGTTTAAGTTCAAACATGGGATCACCCTTGGGTGGAGGAGGATCCCCTATGATTTCAATAGGCAAGTTGTGTTTCAGAATAGGTCCCTGTTTAAAGAACACTTCGTCTATTTCCCTTCTTTCATTCATAAACATATCATTTTCATGATCTAGCAAATATTGTTCTAAAGGATCACTAGGAGGTACGGCAATAGTAGCAAGACCAATAATTTCATCTTTACTAGGCAATTCCTCTTCACGGTGTTGTCTACGAAATTTAGAAAAATTGAATTGATGAGACATATCACCCAAACCAATAGTAACAACATCCTTTTCGCAGTCTATCTTAGCATTAATAGTGTTTAAGAAGGGTCTACCAAATATAATGGGACAAAAGCTATCTTGTGGGGAACCAAGAACAAGAAAATCAGCAGGATATTTAGTTTTCCCACACAAGATTTCAACATCTCTAACAATTCCAATTGATGATATAGTGTCTCTATTGGCAATCTTAATTGTGACATCAATTTCTTCTAACTCAGTAGGTGCAATATCATGCATAATTTATTTTTATAAGTCAATAGGTATTGCACTAGCACTAGAACCCATGTCACATAAGCCATGATAACAATGATCTCCTATCTTAACAGAAATAACATGCATGCCTACCACATGTTTATGTTTATCTTTAGCACTAGGTTTAGCAATTCTAGCAGTCTCATCACAGAAATAAATAGCATGCCCATCAATATTATCAACCAATTGATCTTTAAAAATAGCAATATTAGGTTCAACTTTAACTTGCTTAGGAGGTGTATAGGTTCTGATATTGCTTTTATGAACCACAATTGAAGCTTTAGCTTGATCCTTTATCCTAACAGGAAAAGGTGGTTTCTCAACATAAGCAGTAGGAACAATAGGATCATTATAAGTGATAGTCTTTTCTTCAACTTTAATAGGTTCAACTACTTTTACTTCTATGGGAGGATGATATTTAAACACTTCTTGTCGGTGTCAAAACCGGCGGATCTCGGGTAGGGGGTCCCGAATTATGCGCCTAGGCCAGATGGTAACAGGAGGCAGGCAACACGATGTTTTACCCAGGTTCGGGCCCTCTCGATGGAGGTAAAACCCTACATCCTGCTTGATTAATATTGATGATATGGGTAGTACAAGAGTAGATCTACCACGAGATCAAGGAGGCTAAACCCTAGAAGCTAGCCTACAGTATGATTGTTGTATATGGAGTTGATTGCCCACGGACTACAACCCTCCGGTTTATATAGACACCGGATAGGGTTAGGGTTACATAGAGTCGGTTACAATGGTAGGAGATCTTGAATATCCGCATCGCCAAGCTTGCCTTCCACGCCAAGGAAAGTCCCATCCGGACACGGGACATAGTCTGCAACCTTGTATCTTCATAGTCCTGGAGTCCGGCTGAAGGTATAGTCCGGCTACCCGAACACCCCCTAATCCAGGACCCCCTCAGTAGCCCCCGAACCAGGCTTCAATGACGTTAAGTCCGGCGCGCAGATTGTTCGGCATTACAAGGCGGGTTCTTCTCCCAATCCTGTGTACCTGTAGGAATAATGTCTGATTTTTGTAATGTATTGCTCCTTGGCTTCCACGCCCAATAATGGCCATCTTCCACGTGTCAAACGAATGCGAAAAGCCGGGGCGTTTTTACATCCACACCCATAGCCATATAAACGAGCCGCCTATTTAACGGGATGGGGATTCAGGTTCAAACCACATCTTCTCCTCTCCGCGAGTTATCATCAGAGCGCTTCCAGCGAAGGTCCATTCCAACATGACCAGCCGTCGCAGCTCCTCCCCTCGCCCCTCCAGTCCCAGACCCGGGGACTGGGAGAGTTGCACCATCCCGCATAGCGAGTTAGTGTCGCTTCAGGCCAAGGGATTTCTCCCTCAGGCATACATGGTCCCGGTCTGAGCCGGTCTCGCCACCTACAATGGCGGAAAACAAGCGGAGAGCACCCCCAATTCTTCTAAAGGAGAGCGGGTGTGCCTCGTCCCCTATCTAATAAGGGGACTGGTATTTCCAATTCATCCATTTCTCTGCGGGCTTCTGGAGTTCTACGGCCTCCAGCTGCACAATCTCACGCCCGCCTCCGTATTACATATCGCGGGTTTCGTCGCCCTTTGCGAGCTATTTTTAGGCGTTGAGGCTCATTTCGCACTATGGAAGAGGTTATTCTGCCTAGTGCCCCATTCTCAAGAGGGGTCCATATACCAAGTGGGCGGAGCCGAAGTATGGCGCATCGCCGGGACCGGATACCTACCCGGAACCCCAAAGGAGGCGTCCGAGGACTGGCCTCCGGAATGGTTTTACATAGATGACGTCCCACTATCGGACCCTATCCAGGTCAGTCTTCCTGAGTTCAATAGTGCTCCATTGAAGAAACGCTTGAGCTGGCGTCCGCAGAGCTCTCAGAGAGAAAGCGACAGAGACGTCCTTTACCTGATGGGCCGGATAAGACTGTTGGCTCATTCCGGACTAACCATGATTGGAGTCATGGCCGCATGCATTATGCGGGCGGTGCAGCCGCTTCAATATAGAGGCCAACCCATGTGGGATTTCAACGGGGAGGATGACGCCACACGTTACGGTCGTAAGGGGCTGGCCTCAGCCGCCGCCTTAGTAAAGATCTTATCCTCTTTGTACAAGGGAGAAAAGGAGGAATTCCTCCGCGTCAACCCGCAGGCCGGATTCAGTATGTATGATCCTCCAAGTTGGGTAAGTGAACAATTGCGCTTGCCCGTTTGTTTTATACTCCCACAGTTAGATAGGTAGTCTAATGACTTCAATGCAGGAACTGCGACAGGAGGTAAAGGATATAAATAGCCGCCCTCCACAGCCCGAGGACCCAGAACGGTCCCTCAATCCGGACTTCGAAGAGGATCCGTACATATCGGTGGAGCTTATCGACGGGGTGTTCTATCAACTAAGCAAGGACAATACCTTGGTAGCCATTACGGCAGATTACCCAGGGTTAATCCCGGCCTCCCAGGTGACAGAAACCGGGGTCTTATTCCCTTGAAAGAGATTCCACCCTCACGTATCCTGGTGTTTCTGATGACAACCGTGTTTTGCAGGGGAGATTTCCGAGGCAGGAGGCCGAACTTGCGGCGGCTAGCCAACGAGGGGCCGCAGGGCCCCGTGGGGCAAAAAGGAATGTAGTCCGGACTAAGATGCCGACGCAAAGGTATAGTGCACCCTCTGTTTCCCTGGAGTTATTCTGTCAGGGCATATTAATGTTCGTGCTATCTTCAGAACGAAGAGACCTCACCGGACTACATCCGGAGAGGTTGCCAATCGCGCCTCCACCAGCCAGGCTCCAACGTCTGGCCAGGAAGCGGAGGCGAGCACAAGGCGCGCACTGGACGCTCCTCCGACAGAGGATGTGGACGGGCTGTCTGCCACAAATTCTGAAGTGGAGAGTGCCATGAACCACGGGCATTGCCGGACAATTCTACGCGACGCTTGTTTCTCCCAAGAGGCTTTAGATGCCTTTAATTTGGGAGATGCGTACCTCCGTGCCACTCAAAATGGTTTAGCTAGAGCCACGGAGCAGTATGTAAAAGACATACGGGTAAGAAAATTTTGGTTAAATATATATATATATATATATATGTATATATATATATATATATATGCCAGTAGCCCCCGAGACTTGAAGCAGTTAGAGCAACTGATTTAAGGATCATTTAATATGCAGGTTCTTGCAGAGAAGAATACCGTGCTGTCCCAGGAGCTAGAAAAGTGCAAGGCCCAACTAGAGGCCGCACTAGCCGCAGCAGGGGAGCCCAAAGAGACCCCCTCAGGTAAGATACACTTCGAAAGATTAGTATTGTGCGGTGTGGGTGCAAATCTGACAATTCATATTGCAGATGGCGCCGGACTCGATCCGAACAAGCAACAACTCTTATGCCGACGAAAGGCCGGTGAGAGTACATTAACAAAGGTGAGGCGAGAGAAGAATGATCTTCAGGATGCCAACACCAAGCTGGACGTCGAACTTAAAGATGTTCATGGCCAGCTATCGGACTCCACGAAGGAGAATCAACGGCTTCGACGCAGCATTTTTAGTAAGTGCTTGAATGAACTTTGAAAAAAGAGTTCGGCGAGGAAGTCGACTAACAGAGTAATATCTGTAGGTATGCTCACATGTCGTCCTGCAGAGGAGATGCCCGGTTCTACGGGTGACCTTCTTCCCGAACTCTTGCAACTGCACGAGCAAGTTCGGCAGGCGATGCGAGGTATTGCCCATGCCTTATGGCCTGCCCACTCCGTGCCCGAGGGCCTTGGAGAGCTTACGGAGAAGCTGAAGGGAGCTCGGTGGCGCTTCCGGTTGTGGAAGATATCGGCCTGCCAACAAGGCGCTAGGGAGGCCTGGGCCATGGTGAAGACCCGTTTTACAAAGTCTGACCCGAACCACATGGCCGAGGTCGGACCAGTGGGGCCTGACGGGAAGGAGATCCCTGTAAGCTTAGTATACAGCCAAGTAGAGTTGGCCGCGAAGTATTCCCAGCAGGACTGTAAATTAGACAGCCTGTTAGATGGTATAGAAGAGGAATACAATCAGTCAGAATGACTGTGTAATTTTGAATTGACATGTGTAATGCCTTCTAGCCGGATTGTAGATCGTTTGTCGTTGCTGACCTTTTCGCTTCAACCTCGGGACCTGACGGTCCGGAGTGTGTCCGAATACCCTAGCGGTTATATAAGAACCGGGGTATGCGTGGAGACCAGGCGTAGGGGTCATTAGTGCTTTATCAGACAAGTGCCCAACTAGTTATGTTATATTACATGGTTAGTAAGAAACATCTTCCAGAGAGAATAGTTCCGTTAAGGGTTCCTTTCGCTGGGAGGCATGCCCTAAGGTGCATGTCCGGACTGCGTGAAGAGACGCGGAGAAAAAGGCATCTGGGGGTGCATAAAATAAGTAAAAAGGTCATCTTTTATTTCACCGACCGAATATTCCCTTAAGAACGCTAGCTTTCGGCTTCACCCAGTCTGAGGTACACATCCGGCTGACCCGGCAGTAACAATCGCGGAGGTGTTCCCTTTACCGCCTAGCCGAACAATCAGGAACGTAGGTGTAAGCACAAGAGCCAGGCAACGCAGCTTGGCCAAAACTTAAGTCATATCGATGCATATAATGGTGAAGAAAAAGGTACATGCGGAAGTTTGACGCATGTGTGGGGCGTGAAGCCCGTATAAATAAGCTTCTGTTAAAGAAGCCCCCAGGTTTAATGAGCGCGAGTGGCGCGTCACTATATGAGACTTTAAGGGCTATAAAAGAAAAAATGGGAAGTAGAGAAATGTAAGACAGAAAAATGCAAAAAAGAATGGACAGAGGAAGGAGAAGAACACAGAGTCCGGCGCTAGGCATAGAATCTTCGGAGACGGGTGGCGTTCCACGGGTTCGGCTTGAGTCGGTTGTTCGACACATCTTGCAGGCGGTACGCCCCACCAGTCAGGACTTGGTCGATTATGAATGGACCTTCCCACTTGGGCTTGAGTTTGTCCTTTTTCTTATCCGGCAGGCGTAGAACTAGTTCGCCAACATTGTAATTTTTGGCCCATACTTCTCTGCTTTGATATCTTCGGGCCTGCTATTGATAAAATGCGGAACGGGCTTTTGCCACATCGCGCTCCTCCTCCAAGGCGTCCAAGTTGTCCTGCCGATCGAGCTCGGCTTCTCTTTCTTCGTACATGCGCACTCTAGGTGAGTCATGAATTATGTCGCAGGGCAGAACTGCTTCTGCGCCGTACACCATAAAAAATGGTGTGTATCCGGTGGTGCGATTTGGCATGGTCCGCAGCCCCCATAGCACGGAGTCGAGCTCCCCTACCCAGTGCGTGTTAGATTCCTTGAGGGACCGCACTAGTCTGGGTTTAATGCCGCTCATGATAAGACCATTTGCACGTTCGACCTGGCCGTTGGTTTGTGGGTGATAGACGGAAGCATAATTGAGCTTGATGCCCATGTTTTTGCATCAGAGTTTTACCTCGTCGGCGGTAAAGTTTGTACCGTTATCGGTTATGATGCTGTGGGGGACGCCATAACGGTGTACTACCCCGGATATGAAGTCTATCACAGGTCCGGATTCGGCCGTTTTAACAGGCTTGGCTTCTATCCATTTGGTGAACTTATCCACCATGACCAGTAAGTATTTTTTCCTATGGGTTCCACATTTAAGGGGTCCGACCATGTCAAGCCCCCAGACCGCAAAAGGCCAGGTGATGGGTATAGTTTGGAGTGCGGTGGGTGGCATATGGCTTTGGTTGGCAAAAAGTTGGCAACCAGCGCATCGTTGGACTAGGTCCTGAGCGTCTGCCCGGGCCGTCGGCCAGTAAAAGCCTGTACGGAAAGCCTTGCTAACAAGGGACCGAGCAGCAGCGTGGTGACCACCGAGTCCGGCATGAATTTCAGCCAGAAGGTTCTGCCCTTCCTCTTCGGAGATGCACCTTTGAAGGACTCCGGTAGTGCTTTTCTTATAAAGTTCTCCCTCATGGACTCTGTAGGCCTTAGATCGCAGTACTATGCAGTGGGCCTCGTTTTGGTCCTCCGGGAGTTCCTGCCTAGTAAGGCAGGCTAGGAATGGTTCTGTCCACGGGGCGATAACCGCCATTATTACGTGGGCTGAAGGTGTAATTTCGTTGGCAGAGCCTCCAATTGTGTCAGATTGTTCGACATCGAGTGGTGCGGCTGGGTTTGGGCTGTTATTTGCGGGTTCCCCCTCCCATGCTACGGATGGCTTGAACAATCTTTCCAAAAAGACGTTGGGGGGGACTGCATCGCGTTTTGCTTCGATGCGTGCTAGGACGTCCGCCGCTTGATTGTTTTCTCAGGCTATATGGTAAAACTCCAGCCCTTCGAACCGAGCTGACATTTTTAGGACGGCGTTGCGGTAAGCTGCCATTTTTGGGTCCTTGGCATCGAAGTCTCCATTTATTTGGGATATCGCGAGGTTTGAATCCCCACGTACCTCTAGGCGCTGGAGACCCATGGATACTGCTATCCGGAGGCCATGTAGGAGGGCATCATATTCGGCTGCATTGTTGGAATCCGTGTACATGATCTGGAGCACATATTGGACCGTGTCTCCTGTGGGGGACGTCAGGACGATGCCAGCCCCCAGTCGGGCCAACATTTTGGAGCCGTCGAAATGCATAATCCAGTTTGAGTATGTGCCGTACTCTTTAGGGAGCTCGGCCTCCATCCATTCTGCGATGAAGTCGGCCAAAACTTGCGATTTAATAGCTTGCCGTGGCTTATAGGTTATGTCGAACGGGAGGAGCTCGATGGCCCATTTTGCAATCCAGCCCGTTGCATCGCGGTTGTTGATAATATCGTTGAGTGGTACTTCCGAGGCTACTATTATGGAACACTCTTGAAAGTAGTGTCGTAGCTTCCGGGATGCCATGAATACCGCGTATGCAATCTTTTGATAATGCGGGTACCGTGATTTGCATGGAGTGAGGACAGTGGACACGTAGTAGACCAGCCTTTGAAGGGGGAATTTGTGTCCGTCCGTTTCCCGCTCGACAACGAGCACTGCGCTGACAACTTGGTCTGTTGCTGCGATGTACAATAACATTGGTTCGCCAGTGTTTGGCACGGCCAGGACTGGGTTTGTTGCCAATATGGCTTTTATTTCATCAAGTCCGGCCGTGGCGGCATCCGTCCACTCGAAGTGTTCGGTGCGCCAAACGAGGCGATAGAGGGGTAGTGCCTTTTCTCCCAAGCGGGAGATGAAGCGGCTTAAAGCCGCCACGCATCCGGTTAATTTTTGTATTTGTTTCAGGTCCTTTGGGACATCCAATTGTGACAAAGCTCAGATCTTGGCTGGGTTTGCTTCAATTCCTCTACCGGATACAATGAAGCCCAAGAGCTTTCCGGCTGGAACGCCGAAGACGCATTTTTCTGGGTTGAGCTTGATTTCATATTTTCGGAGGTTATCGAATGTAAGCCTCAAGTCTTCTACTAGGGATTCGACATGTCTTGATTTGACGACCACATCATCCACATACGCCTCCACTATTTTGCCGATTTGGTTTGCCAGACCTGTCTGGATCATGTGCTGATATGTTGCGCCGATGTTTTTCAGCCCGAAGGGCATTGTGTTGAAGCAGAATGGGCCGTATGGTGTGATGAATGCTGTTGCAGCTTGCTTTGATTCTGCCATCTTGATTTGATGGTAACCGGAGTATGCGTCGAGGAAACACAACAAATCGTGTCCTGCAGTGGCATCGATAATTTGATCGATACGGGGGAGGAGGGAGGGATCCTTTGGGCAAGCCTTGTTAAGGTCTTTAAAATCGACACACATGCGCCAAGATTTGTCCTTCTTTGGTACCATCACCAGGTTCGCTAGCCAGTCCGATTGTTTTATGTCTCTGATGAATCCGGCCTCCAATAGTTTGGCTAGCTCCTCTCCCATAGCCTGTCTCTTGGGTTCAGAAAAACGCCGAAGGGCTTGTTTGACAGGTTTAAATCCTTTTAGGATATTTAGGCTGTGTTCGGCCAGCCTGCGTGGGATCCCTGGCATGTCTGAAGAGTGCCAAGCGAAGATGTCCCAGTTCTCTCGTAGGAACTCTCGCAGTGCGGCGTCCGCATCAGGGTTCAGTCGTGCCCCGATGGAAGCTGTTTTATTGGGGTCCGTTGGATGGACTTGGAATTTGACTATTTCGTCAGCTGGCTTGAAGGATGTGGATTTGGATCTCTTATCGAGTATCACATCATCCCTGTTAATCGTGGAGCGTAGTGCAGTCAGTTCCTCGGCCGCTAAGGCTTCAGATAGCGCCTCATGGGCTAATGCGGCCGTCTTGTTTTCGGCGCGGAGTGCTATGTCCGGATCACTAGCTAGAGTGATAATTCCGTTCGGCCTAGGCATCTTAAGCTTCATGTACCCGTAATGGGGTATTGCTTGGAAGATTGTGAATGCTTCCCGCCCTAGTAAAGCGTGATGTCCGCTCTTAAACGGGGCCACCTGAAACGTGACTTCTTCGGACCTGTAATTATCCGGCATGCCGAACACCACATCTAGTGTGATTTTTCCTGTGCAGCGCGCTTCCCGACTGGGGATTATTCCTCTAAAGGTTGTGTTGCTTCGCTCGACGCGGTTCCAGTCTATTTCCATTTTTTGAAGGGTTTCCTCATAAATGAGGTTCAGTCCGCTGCCTCCATCCATGAGCACCTTAGTTAGGCGAAAGCCGTCCACTATGGGACTAAGGACCAATGCGGCTGGTGCTCGGGCTGTTCGGAATCTAGGTTCATCACATGCGTTGAAGGTAATGGCAGTGTCGCTCCATGGATTTATTGTTGCAACTTGATAGACTTCGGCGAGGCTGCGGAGTGTTCTTTTTCGCACATTGTTTGATGCGAAAGTCTCGAAGACTGTGAGAACGGTACTGGTGTCCTTAGGATGGCTTTCCGCGGCCTCCGGAATTAAGAGGTCCTCGCCGATTTTGGCCACCTGCCGGAGTATCCAACATGCTCTAAGGCTATGAGTTGGTGTGGCGTCCTCTGTACTGTGAATTCTACAGGGTCCATCAAGCCATCTTTCCAGTACGGTTCCATGCCCTGTAGAGGGTTTTGGCTTTTTGGTGTTTATCCCGGGTGTCCTATGATGATGCACCCTCTTAGTTCGGATGGGATTACTATTCAAGGCCGGATTATCCCAAAATTTTATTTCGGTTTTCCAGGTGCTTTCCATCGCACAGTATTTTTGTGCTATGGATGCCAAGTCAGCAAAGCGTGTAATATCACGACGACTTACGGTGTTAAGGATTCCCTTGTCCATGCAATTACTGCAGAAAATTGAGATTGCGTCTCCCTCGCGGCAATCCTTTATCCTGTTCATAACCAGGAGGAATCTGGCCCAGTAATGATGTACTGTTTCCTCGGGCCTCTGCCTGATTTGGGAGAGATCTCTTATGATCGGGTGGGCGGGTGTCGTTGATTCTGAAACCTCACCCAATCCAAGATTCGGAGGCCGAAGAGTTTCCGAACTCTGAAGTTCGGATTCTTGGGTGTTGTCCAATGAATCTGGCCCGATGCCTGATCCTAAGCTCAGGTCTTGAGTTACATCCTCCCCTCCATGGGTATCCGGCTTGGAGGGGTCGGGAATTCGGACGTAGCTAGTCCTTAAAATAGATGAAGGGTCGCTGCACTGCGCCTCTACCACGGCAACATGGTGGGTGACTTGGGGAGAGTTAATTTCTCTTAGATCGGGTTTAAGCCCAACCTGGTCGTAATCCGTAGCGACCCCCAGGGCGGCGATGCAATCCAAGAGCTCGTTTACGGAAGAGAGCTCCATTGGATCTAGCTGCTCGACGAACTCCGAGCTGACGTGTAGGTTGCTTTTGATGACCCGAGAGGTCACCGTCGGTGCAACAGCCGAACATGCGGTCATGAGGAAACCACCTAGCCGGAGGGTTTGGCTGACAGCCAAGGCTCCCTTAGCAACGACACCATCTTTAAAGACGGGAGGAGGCATCCTTCCTGATTGCGACAGCACAGAGGAACTCTCAATAAAAGCACCAATGTCGGTGTCAAAACCGACGGATCTCGGGTAGGGGGTCCGAACTGTGCGTCTAGGCCGGATGGTAACAGGAGGCAGGGAACATGATGTTTTACCCAAGTTCGGGCCCTCTCAATGGAGGTAAAACCCTACGTCCTGCTTGATTAATATTGATGATATGGGTAGTACAAGAGTAGATCTACCACGAGATCAAGGAGGCTAAACCCTAGAAGCTAGCCTACGGTATGATTGTTGTATATGGAGTTGATTGCCTACGGACTACAACCCTCCGGTTTATATAGACACCAGATAGGGTTAGGGTTACATAGAGTCGGTTACACTGGTAGGAGATCTTGAATATCCGCATCGCCAAGCTTGCCTTCCACGCCACGGAAAGTCCCATCCGGACACGGGACGTAGTCTTCACTCTTGTATCTTCATAGTCCTGGAGTCCAGCTGAAGGTATAGTCCGGCTACCCGAACACCCCCTAATCCAGGACTCCCTCACTTCTCCTTAGGGAGATCAACATGAGCAGCAAAAGATTCACAAAAAGAAGCTACTATCTCAGAGTCAAGTCCATATTTAGTGCTAAATTTACTTAAAACATCGGTATCCATAAAAGATTTAACACAATCAAACTTAGGTGTTATACCTGACTCCTTACCTTCGTCGAGATCCCAATCTTCAGAGTTGCGTTTAATTCTTTCCAATAAATCCCATTTGAATTCAATAGTCTTCATCATAAAAGAACCAGTACAAGAAGTATCGAGCATGCATGGTGCGATTGTTGTCAGAAAGCCGAGCATAATTTTTTTGAATAATCATTTCTCTTGAGAGCTCATGATTGGGGCATGAATATAAAATTGACTTAAGCCTCCCCCAAGCTTGAGCGATGATTTCTCCTTTGTGAGGCCAAAAATTATATATATAATTACGATCACGATGAACAAGATGCATAGGATAAAACTTCTGATGAAATTCCAATTTCAATCGTTTGTAGTTCCATGATCCCATATCATCACATAGCCTATACCATGTCAATGCATCTCCCTTCAAAGATAAAGGGAAGACCTTCTTCTTGATAACATCATCGGGCATACCTGCAAGCTTAAATAATCCACAAACGTCATCCACATAGATTAGGTGCTCATCAGGATGTAATGTTCCATCTCCTGCAAAAGGATTAGCTAGCAGTTTCTCTATCATACCCGAAGGAATTTCAAAGTAAACATTTTCATTTTCAGTAGGTTCAGTAGGTTGAGGAGCAACTCTTTGCTCTACTTGTCGGGGTGAAGATACCCCGAACAAGCCCCCAGAGGATTACTTTCCATAGTAACAAGTGACAGTAAATTTCAGCACAGTATATAAATTTTTCCTTACCAAATTCCACCTACCAAAGGCGCTTCACTCCCCGGCTACGGCGCCAGAAAAGAGTCTTAATGACCGACAAGTATAGGGGATCTATCGTAGTCCTTTCGATAAGTAAGAGTGTCGAACCCAATGAGGACCAGAAGGAAATGATAAGCGATTTTCAGCAAGGTATTCTCTGCAAGCACTGAAATTATAGGTAACAGATAGTTTTGTGATAAGATAATTTGTAATAGGTAACAAGTAACAAAAGTAAATAAAGTGCAGCAAGGTGGCCCAATCCTTTTGTTGGGGATCGTAGCAGAAATTTAAAATTTTCTACGCATCACCAAGATCAATCTACGAAGTAATCTAGCAACGAGGGGAAGGAGAGTGCATCTACATACCCTTGTAGATCGCCAAGCGGAAGCATTGCAAGAACGCGGATGAAGGAGTAGTACTCGTAGTGATTCAAATAGCGGTTGATTCCGATCTAAGGGCCGAACCACGGCGCCTCCATGTTCAACACACGTGCAGCCCGGTGACGTCTCCTACGCCTTGATCCAGCAAGGGGAGAAGGAGAGGTTGGGGAAGACTCCATCCAGCAGCAGCACGACGGCATGGTGGTGAAGGAGGAGCGTGGCAATCCTGCAGGGCTTCGCCAAGCACCGCAGGAGAAGAGGAGGACTTGGGAGAGGGGGAGGGCTGCGCCAGAACTTTGGTGCGGCTGCCATCCCACTCCCCACATATATATAGGGGCAAGGGAAAGGGGGGCCGGCCCCCTCAGATCCAATCTGAGGAGGGGGCGGCGGCCAGGGGGGGGGGGGGTTGCCTTGCCCCCCAAGGCAAGGGGGGCGCCCCACCTTTAGGGTTCCCCCAAACCCTAGGCGCATGGGCCCTAGGGGGAGGCGCCCAGCCCACTTAGGGGCTGGTCCCTCTCCACACACAGCCCATAGGGCCCTCCGGGGCAGGTGGACCCTCCCGGTGGACCCCCGGAACCCCTCCGATGGTCCCGGTACAATACCGGTAACCCCCGAATTATTCCGGTGACCGTATGATGACTTCCCATAGATAAATCTTTACCTCCGGACCATTCCGGAACTTCTCGTGACGTCCGGGATCTCATCCGGGACTCCGAACAACATTCGGTAACCACGTACATCTATTCCCTACAACCCTAGTGTCATCGAACCTTAAGTGTGTAGACCCTACGGGTTCGGGAGTCATGCAGACATGGCCGAGACAACTCTCCTGTCAATAACCAACAGCGGGATCTGGATACCCATGTTGGCTCCCGCATGCTCCACGATGATTTCATCGGATGAACCACGATGTCAAGGATTCAATCAATCCCGTATACAATTCCCTTTGTCCATCGGTACAATACTTGCCCGAGATTCGATCGTCGGTATCTCGATACCTTGTTCAATCTCGTTACTGGCAAGTCTCTTTACTCGTTCCATAACACATCATCCCGTGATCAACTCCTTGATCGCATTGTGCACATTATGATGATGTCCTACCGAGTGGGCCCAGAGATACCTCTCCGTTTACACGGAGTGACAAAATCCCAGTCTCGATTCGTGCCAACCCAATAGACACTTTCGGAGATACCTGTAGTGTACCTTTATAGCCACCTAGTTACGTTGTGACATTTGGCACACCCAAAGCACTCCTACGGTATCTGGGAGTTGCACAATCTCATGGTCTAAGGAAATGATACTTGACATTAGAAAAGCTTTAGCATACGAACTACACGATCTTTGTGCTAGGCTTAGGATTGGGTCTTGTCCATCACATCATTCTCCTAATGATGTGATCTCTTTATCAACGACATCCAATGTCCATGGTCAGGAAACCGTAACCATCTATTGATCAACGAGCTAGTCAACTAGAGGCTTACTAGGGACATGGTGTTGTCTATGTATCCACACATGTATCTAAGTTTCCTATCAATACAATTCTAGCATGGATAATAAACGATTATCATGAACAAGGAAATATAATAATAACCAATTTATTATTGCCTCTAGGGCATATTTCCAACAGTCTCCCACTTGCACTAGAGTCAATAATCTAGTTCACATCGCCATGTGATTAACACTCACAGGTCACATCGCCAGGTGACCAACATCCAAGAGTCTACTAGACTCAATGATCTAGTTCACATCACTATGTGATAAACACTCAAAGAGTTCTGGGTTTGATCATGTTATGCTTGTGAGAGAGGTTGTAGTCAACGGGTCTTGCCATATTCAGATCCCTATGTATTTCGCAAAACTTTATGTCATATCGTAGATGCTGCTACCACGTTCCACTTGGAGTTATTCCAGATTGTTGCTCCATTATACGTATCCGGTATCTCTACGCAGAGCTATCCGGATAGGTGTTAAGCTTGCATCGACATCACTCTTTACGTCGAACTCTTTATCAGCTCCATAACCGAGAAACATCTCTAAGGATAATTTTGACCGCTATCTGGTGATCTACTCCTAGATCACCTTTGTACCCTCTTGCCATACATGTGGCAAGGCACACATCAGGTGCGATACTTCAGCATGGCATACCGTATAGAGCCTATGACAAAAGCATAGGGGAAGACCTTCGTCCTTCCTCTTTCTTCTGTCATGGTCAATCTTCAAGTCTTACTCAACTTCACACCTTACAACTCAGGCAAGAACCCCTTCTTTGACTGATCTATTTTGAACTCCTTCAAAAACATGTCAAGGTGTGCGTTCTTTGAAAGCACCATCAGGCGTCTTGATCTATCTCTATAGATCTTGATGCCCAATATGTAAGCAGCTTTATCCAGGTCTTCCTTTGAAAAACACTCTTCAAACAACCGTTTATGCTTTCTAGAAATTCTACATTATTTTGGATCAACAATATGTCATCCACATATACTTATCAGAAATGTTGTAGTGCTCCCACTCACTTTCTTGTAAATACAAGTTTCTAGCAAACATTGTATAAACCTAAAAGCTTTGATCACTCTATCAAAGCATATATTCTGACTCCGAGATGCTTGCTCTAGTCCATAGAAGGATCGCTGGAGCCAGCATACCTTTTAGCATCCTTAGGATCGACAAAACTTTGATTGTATCACATACAACTCTTTCTTACGAAAACTTGTAAGAAAACTTGTTTTTGACATCCATCTGTCGGATTTCCTAATCAAAAAATACAGCTAATGCTAACATGATTCCGACGGACTTAAGCATCGCTACGGGTGAGAAATTCTCATCGTAGTCAACTCCTTGAACTTGTGAAAAGACTCTTTCCCACAAGTCAAGCTTCATAGACGGTAACATTACCGCCCACGTCCGTCTTCTTCTTAAAGATCAATTTATCTCAATGGCTTGCCGATCAACGGGCAAGTCCACCAAAGTCCATAATTTGTTTTGATATATGGATCCTATCTCGGATTTCATGGCTTCTAACCATCTGTCGAAATACGGGCCCACCATCGCTTCTCCATAGCTCGTAGGTTTATTGTTGTCTAACAACATGATATCTAAGACAGGATTACTGTACCACTTAGGAGTAGCACATATCCTTGTCGGCCTATGAGGTTCGATAGCAACTTGATCCGAAGCTTTATGATCACTATCATTAACTTCCTATTCAACAGACATAGGCGCCATAGAAAACATCTTTATGTGTTGCATCACTCTCTGGTTGAAGTAAAGGTTCGACAACCTCATCAAGTTCTATCTTCCTCCCACTCAATTCTTTTGAGAGAAACTCCTTCTCAAGAAAGGACCCGTTCTTAGCGACAAACAATTTGCCCTCGGATCTGAGATAGATGGTGTACCCAACTGTCACCTTTGGGTATCCTATGAAGATGTGTTTGTCCGCTTTGGGTTCGAGCTTCTCCGGCTGAAGCCTTAAGCATCGCAGCCCCAAACATTAAGAAATGACAACTTTGGTTTCTTGCCAAACCAATGTTCATACGACATCGTTTCAACGGACTTAAATGGTGTCCTATCTAAAGTGAATGCAGTTGTCTCTAACGCATAACCTCAAAATGAAAATGGTAGATTGGTAAGAGACATCATAGATCGCACCATATCTCATAGGGTTCGATTACGACGTCCGGACACACCATTATTTTGTGGTGTTCCAGGTGGCTTCAACTGTGAAACAATTCCACAATGTCTTAAGTGATTGCCAAACTCATAACTCAGAAAATCCCCTTTTGATCAGATCGTAGGAACATGATCTTATTGTTATGATGATTCTTAACTTCACTCTAAAATCGCTTGAACTTTTCAAACGTTTCAGACTTGTGCTTCATTAAGTAGATATACCTATATCTACCCAAATCGTCAGTGAAGATGAGAAAATAGCGATATCCACCGTACGCTTCAATTCTCATTGGATCACACGCATCAGCATGCATGATTTCCAACAAGTCACTTGCCCGTTTCATTGTACCTGAAAACGGGGTCTTAGTCATCCTGCCCATGAGGCATGGCTCGCATGTGTCAAGTGATTCAAAATCAAGTGACTCCAAACATCCATCGACATGGAGTTTCTTCATGCATCTTACGCCAATATGACCTAAGCGGCAGTGCTACGAGAAAGTGGTACTATCATTATTAACTCTACATCTTTTGGCGTGAACATGTGTATTACCACGACCGAGATTCAATGAACCATTCACATAGGGTGCATGACCATGAAAGGTATCATTCATGTAAACAGAATAACCATTATTCTCTGACTTAAATGAATGACCGTATTGGAATGAACATGATCTAATCATATTCATGCTCAACGTAGACACCTGATAACATTTATCTAGGTTCAATACTAATCCCGAAGGCAGATGGAGCGTGCGATGGTGATCTCATCAACTTTGGAAACACTTCCAACACACATCGTCACCTCGCCCTTAGCCAGTCTCCGTTTAGTCCGTAGCTTTTGTTTCAAGTCACCAATAATAGCAACTAAACCGGTATCCAATACCCAGGTGCTACCAGGAGTACTAGTGAGGTACACATTAATAAAACGTATATACTTTGAAGTTGCCAGCCTTCTTATCTACCATGCATTTGGGGTAATTCCGCTACCAGTGACCGTTCCCCTTACAATAGAAGCACTTAGTCTCGGGTTTGGGTTCAACCTTGGGTTCCTTCACTGGAGCGGCAACTGGTTTGCCATCCATGAAGTTTCCCTTCTAGCCCTTGCCCTTCTTGAAACCAGTGGTCTTGTTAAACCATCAACACTTGATTCTCCTTCTTGATTTCTACCTTTTGCGGTCTTAAGCACCGTGAACAACTCCGAGATCAACTCCATCCCTTGCATGTCATAATTCATCATGAAGATCTAGTAGCTTAGTGATAGTGGCTAGAGAACTCTATCAATCACTATCTTATCTGAAAGTTTAACTCCCACTTGATTTAAGTGATTGTAGCACCCATACATTCTGAGCACATGCTCACTAGCTGAGCTATTCTCCTCCATCTTGTTGGCTAAAGAACTTGTCAGAGGTCTCACACCTCTCAACATGGGCATGAGCCTGAAATCCCAATTTCAGCTCTTGGAACATCTCATATGTTCTATGGCATTCAAAACGTCATTGGAATCCCGATTCTAAGCCGTAAAGTATGGTGCACTAAACTATCAAGTAGTCATCAGGACGTGTCTGTGAGGTGTTCACAACATCCACAGACGACGTTGTAGGGGTTTGCACATCGAGCGGTGCATCAAAGACGTAAGCCTTCTGTGTAGCAGTGAGGACACTCCTCGGACTACGGACCTAGTCCGCATCATTGCTTACAATATCTTTCAACTTAATCTTTCTCTAGGAACGTATTGAAACAGGGAGCTACAACGTGAGCTATTTATCTGCAACATATTTGCAAAGATAATTTAGACTATGTTCATGATAATTGAGTTCATCTAATCAAATTATTTAATGAACTCCCACTCAGATAGACATCCCTCTAGTCATCTAAGTGAAACATGATCCGAATCGACTAGGCCATGTCCGATCATCACGTGAGACAGACTAGTCATCAATGCCGAACATCTCATGTTGATCGTATCTTCTATACGACTCATGTTCGACCTTTTGGTCTTCCGTGTTACGAGGCCATGTCTGTACATGCTAGGCTCGTCAAGTCAACCTAAGTGTTTCGCATGTGTCCCGAGGCCATGTCTGTACATGCTAGGCTCGTCAACACCCGTTGTATTCGAACGTTAGAATCTATCACACGCGATCATCATGTGGTGCTTCGAAACAACAAACCTTCGCAACGGTGCACAGTTAGGGGGAACACTTTTCTTGAAATTTTAGTGAGGGATCATCTTATTTAAGCTACCGTCATTCTAAGAAAATAAGATGCAAAACATGATAAACATCACAGGCAATCAAATAGTGACATGATATGGCCAATATCATTTTGCTCCTTCTGATCTCCATCTTCGGGGCTCCATGATCATCGTTGTCACCGACATGACACCATGATCTCCATCATCGTGTCTTCTTGAAGTTGTCTCGTCATCTATTACTTCTACTACTATGGCTAACGCTTTAGCAATAAAGTAAAGTAATTACATGACTATTATGTTGACACGCAAGTCATAAATAAATTAAGACAACTCCTATGGCTCCTGCCGGTTGTCATACTCATCGACATGCAAGTCGTGATTCCTATTACAAGAACATGATCAATCTCATACATCACATATATCATTCATCACATCTTTTGGCCATATCAGATCACAAGGCATATGCTGCAAAAACAAGTTAGACGTCTTCTAATTGTTGTTGCAAGTTTTTATGTGGCTGCTATAGGTTTCTAGTAAGAACATTTCTTACCTACGCGAAAACCACAACGTGATATGCCAATTTCTATTTACCCTTCATAAGGACACTTTTCATCGAATCCGATCCGACTAAAGTGGGAGAGACAGACACCCGCTAGCCACCTTACGCAACTAGTGCATGTCAGTCGGTGGAACCAGTCTCACGTAAGCGTACGTGTAAGGTCGGTCCGGGTCGCTTCATCCCACGATGCCGCCGAATCAAGATAAGACTAGTAACGACAAGTAAATTGACAATATCGACGCCCACAACTTCTTTGTGTTCTACTCGTGCATAGAAACTACGCATAGACCTAGCTCATGATGCCACTTTTGGGGATCGTAGCAGAAATTTAAAATTTTCTACGCATCACCAAGATCAATCTATGGAGTAATCTAGCAACGACGGGAAGGAGAGTGCATCTACATACCCTGGTAGATCGCTAAGCGGAAGCGTAGCAAGAACGAGGATGAAGGAGTCGTACTCGTAGCGATTCAAATCGCGGTTGATTCCGATCTAAGTGCCGAACCACGGCGCCTCCGCGTTCAACTCACGTGCAGCCCGGTGACGTCCCCTACGCCTTGATCCAGCAAGGGGAGAAGGAGAGGTTGGGGAAGACTCCATCCAGCAGCAGCACGACGGCATGGTGGTGAAGGAGGAGCGTGGCAATCCTGCAGGGCTTGGCCAAGCACCGCGGGAGAAGAGGAGGACTTGGGAGAGGGGGAGGGCTGCGCCAGAACTTTGGTGCGGCTGCCCTCCCACCCCCCACATATATATAGGGGCAAGGGAGAGGGGGCCCGCCCCCCTCAGATCCAATCTGAGGAGGGGCGGCGGCCTGGGGGGTTGCCTTGCCCCCCAAGGCAAGGGGGGCGCCCCCCCCCCTTTAGGGTTCCCCCAAACCCTTGGCGCATGGGCCCTAGGGGGGAGGCTCCCAGCCCACTAAGGGGCTGGTCCCTCTCCACACACAGCCCATAGGGCCCTCCGGGGCAGGTGGACCCTCCCGGTGGACCCCCGGAACCCCTCTGGTGGTCCCGGTACAATACCGGTACCCCCCCGAATTATTCCGGGGACCGTATGATGACTTCCCATATATAAATGTTTACCTCCGGACCATTCCGGAACTCCTCGTGACGTCCGGGATCTCATACGGGACTCCGAACAACATTCGGTAACCACGTACATCTATTCCCTATAACCCTAGCGTCATCGAACCTTAAGTGTATGGACCCTACGGGTTCGGGAGTCATGCAGACATGGCCGAGACAACTCTCCGTCAAAAACCAACAACGGGATCTGGATACCCATGTTGGCTCCCGCATGCTCCACGATGATCTCATTGGATGAACCACGATGTCAAGGATTCAATCAATCCCATATACAATTCCCTTTGTCCATCGGTACGATACTTGCCCAAGATTCGATCGTCGGTATCTCGATACCTTGTTCAATCTCGTTACTGGCAAGTCGCTTTACTCGTTCCATAACACATCATCCCGTGATCAACTCCTTGATCACATTGTGCACATTATGATGATGCCCTATCGAGTGGGCCCAGAGATACCTCTCCATTTACGCGAAGTGACAAAATCCCAGTCTCGATTCGTGCCAACCCAACAGACACTTTCGGAGATACCTGTAGTGTACCTTTATAGCCACCCAGTTACGTTGTGACGTTTGGCACACCCAAAGCACTCCTACGGTATCCGAGAGTTGCACAATCTCATGGTCTAAGGAAATTATACTTGACATTAGAAAAGCTTTAGCATACGAACTACACGATCTTTGTGCTAGGCTTAGGATTGGGTCTTGTCCATCACATCATTCTCCTAATGATGTGATCCCGTTATCAACGACATCCAATGTCCATGGTCAGGAAACCGTAACCATCTATTGATCAACGAGCTAGTCAACTAGAGGCTTACTAGGGACATGGTGTTGTCTATGTATCCACACATGTATCTAAGTTTCCTATCAATACAATTCTAGCATGGATAATAAACGATCATGAACAAGGAAATATAATAATAACCAATTTATTATTGCCTCTAGGGCATATTTCCAACACCTTTTTGTAGCAAAGGACAAGCCTGGACAAACTCTTATATAGAGAAAAGCGCTGCCGAGGACACATGGGAATTATCGTCAAGCTAGTTTTCATCACGTTCATATGATTCGCATTCGGTACTTTGATAATTTGATATGTGGGTGGACCGGTGCTTGGGTACTTTCCTTACTTGGACAAGCATCCCACTTATGATTAACTCCTACTGCAGGCATCCGCAACTACAAAAGAAGTATTAAGGTAAACCTAACCATAGCATGAAACATATGGATCCAAATCAGCCCCTTACGAAGCAACGCATAAAATAGGGTTTAAGCTTATGTCACTCTAGCAACCCATCATCTACTTATTACTTCCCAATGCCCTTCCTCTAGGCCCAAACAATGGTTAAGTGTCATGTATTCGACGTTCACATAACACCACTAGAGGAGAGACAACATACATCTCATCAAAATATCGAACGAATACCAAATTCGCATGACTACTAATAGCAAGACTTCTCCCATGTCCTCAGGAACAAACATAACTACTCACAAAGAATATTCATGTTCATAATCAGAGGAGTATTAATATGCATATAGGATCTGAACATATGATCTTCCACCAAATAAACCAACTAGCATCAACTACAAGGAGTAATCAACACTACTAGCAACCTTCAGGTACCAATCCCAGACTTAGAGACAAGAATTGGATACAAGAGATGAACTAGGGTTTGAGAGGAGATGGTGCCGGTGAAGATGTTGATGGAGATTGGCCCCCTCCCGATGAGGGGAGCATTGGTGTTGACGATGGCGATGATTTCCCCCTCCCGGAGGGAAGTGTCCCCGACAAAACAGCGCCGCCAGAGCCCTAGATTGGTTCCGCCAAGGTTCCGCCTCGTGGCGGCGGAGTCTTGTCCCAAAAGCTTGCTTATGATTTTTTCTCGGACGAAAGACTTCATATAGAAGAAGATGGGCACCGGAGGGCCACCAGGGGCCCACGAGGCAGGGGGCGCACCCAGGGGGGTAGGGTGCGCCCCCACCCTCGTGGCCAGGGTATGGCCCCCCTCTGATATTTTCTTCGCTCAGTATTTTTTATTATTCCAAAATAAACTTCCGTGGAGTTTCAGGTCTTTTGGAGTTGTGCAGAATAGCTCTCTAATATTTGCTCCTTTTCCAGCCCAGAATTCCAGTTGCCGGCATTCTCCCTCTTTATGTAAACCTTGTAAAATAAGAGAGAATAGGCATAAGTATTGTGACATAATGTGTAATGACAACCCATAATGCAATAAATATCGATATAAAAGCATGATGCAAAATGGACGTATCACCTGTATTTACAAGAAAGTGAGTGGGAGCACTACATCATTTCTAATAAGTATATGTGAATGACATATTTTGATTGAAAATAATGTAGAATTTTCTGGAAAGCATAAAGGAGTGTTTGAAAGGAGTTTTTCAAAGAAAGACCTCGGTGAAGCTGCTTACATATTGAGCATCAAGATCTATAGAGATAGATCAAGACGCTTGATAAGTTTTTTCAATGAGTACATACCTTGACAAGCTTTTGAAGTAGTTCAAAATGGAATAGTCAAAGAAGGAGTTCTTGCCTATGTTGCAAGGTGTGAAGTTGAGTAAGACTCAAAGCCCGACCACAGAAGAAGATAGAGAGAGAATGAAAGTCATTCCCTATGCTTCAGCCATAGGTTCTACAAAGTATGCCATGCTGTGTACCAGACCTATTGTATACCCTGCCCAGATCACTGGACAGTGGTCAAAATTATCCTTAGAGGACTAAGGAAATATTTCTCGGTTGGTGATAAACAGTTCCTCGTAAAGAGTTACGTTGATGCAAGCTTTAACACAGATCTGGATGACTCTAAGTCACAATCCGGATACATATTGAAAGTGGGAGAAATTATCTAGAGTAGCTCCGTGCAGAGCATTATAGACATAGAAATTTGCAAAATACATACGGATCTGAATGTGACAGACCCGTTGACTAAAATTCTCTCACAAGCAAAACATGATCACACCATAGTACACTTTGCATGTTAATCACATGGCGGTGTGAACTAGATTACTCACTCTAGTAAACCCTTTGGGTGTTGGTCACATAGCGATGTGAACTATGGGTGTTAATCACATGGTGATGTGAACTATTGGTGTTAAAGCACATGGCGATGTGAACTAGATTATTGACTCTAGTGCAAGTGGGAGACTGAAGGAAATATGCCCTAGAGGCAATAATAAAGTTGTTATTTATATTTCCTTATATCATGATAAATGTTAGAATTGTATTAACCGGAAACTTAGTACATGTGTGAATACATAGACAAACAGAGTGTCCCTAGTATGCCGCTACTGGACTAGCTCGTTAATCAAAGATGGTTAAGTTTCCTAGCCATAGGCATGTGTTGTCATTTGATGAACGGGATCACATCATTAGAGAATGATGTGATGGACAAGACCCATCTATTAGCTTGGCACTTGATCGTTTAGTATGTTGCTATTGCTTTCTTCATGACTTATACATGTTGCTATGACTATGAGATTATGAAACTCCTGATTACCGGAGGAACACTTTGTGTGCTACCAAATGTCACAACGTAACTAGGTGATTATAAAGCTTCTCTACAGGTGTCTCTGATGGTGTTTCTTGAGTTGGCATAGATCGAGATTAGGATTTGTCACTCCGATTGTCGGAGAGGTATCTCTGGGCCCTCTCGGTAATGCACATCACTATAAGTTAGTTATGGGATGATGCATTATGGACCGAGTAAAGAGACTTGTCGGTAACGAGACTGAACTAGGTATTGGGATACCGACGATAGAATCTCGGGCAAGTAACATACCGATGACAAAGGGAACAACGTATGTTGTTATGCGGTTTGACCGATAAAGATCTTTGTCGGTGTCAAAACCGGCGGATCTCGGGTAGGGGGTCCGGAACTGTGCGTCTAGGCCGGATGGTAACAGGAGTCAAGGGACACGAAGTTTTACCCAGGTTCGGGCCCTCTTGATGGAGGTAAAACCCTACGTCCTGCTTGATTAATATTGATGATATGGGTAGTACAAGAGTAGATCTACCATGAGATCGGAGAGGCTAAACCCTAGAAGCTAGCCTATGGTATGATTGTTGTTCTGTATGTTGTCCTACGGACCAAAACCCTCCGGTTTATATAGACACCGGATAGGGTTAGGGTTACACAAAGTCGGTTACAATGGTAGGGTAAGTGATCGCATCTTGCCCATCCGTTTTATATCCCCGTTGTTATATATTCAGTCTAGCGACTTCAATGCAGGAACTGCGCCAGGCTGTTAAAGAAATAAACATCCCTCCTCCACAACCCGAGGACCCAGGACGGTCCTTCGACCCGGCCTCTCAAGAGGATTCGGACTTATCTGTGGAGCTGATTGATGGAGTGTTCCATCAATTGAGCAAGGACAACTCCTTGGTGGCCATTACGGCCGACTACCCAGGGCTAATCCCGGCCTCCCAGGTGACTGAGATCGAAGTTCTAGTACCCCGAATAGGGGTCCGCCCTCTCATGTTTTCAGTTTCCTGATTACAACCGAGCTTTGCAGGGGATGTTTCTGAGACGGAAGGCCGAACCTGCGGCGATAAGCCAACTAGGGGCCGCAGGGCCCCGTGGGCAGAAAAGAGGTGCAGTCCGGACCGAGGCGTCATCGCAAAGGTATGGCGTGCCCCCTTATCCCAGGTGTTATACCTTCAAGACATAATAACACTCGTGCTCTCTTCAGGACAAAGAGATCTCGCCGGACTATATTCGGAGAGGCTGCCAATCGCGCCTCCACCAGCCAGGCTCCAAAGCCTGGTCCGGAGGCGGAGGCGAACACAAGGTGCGCACCGGACGCTCCTCCGACGGAGGATGTGGACAGGTTGTCTGCCACCACCTTTGAGGTGGAGAGTGCCATGAACCACAGGCGTCGTCGGACAATTCTTCGCGACGCTTGTTTCTCCCAAGAGGCATTAGATGCCTTCAAGTCGGGAGATGCGTACCTCCGTGCCGCTCAAAATGGTCTAGCCAGAGCCACGGAGCAATATGTAAAAGACATACGGGTAAGAAAATTTTGGTAATTATATATATATACCAGTAGCCCCCGAGACTTGAAACAGTTAGAATAACTGATTTAAGGATAATTTGTTATGCAGGTTCTTACAGAAAAGAATTCCCTACTGTCCCAGGAGCTGGAAGAGTGCAAAGCCCAACTTGAGGCCGCACTAGCCGCGGCAGGGGAGCCCAAGGAGACCCCCTCTGGTAATATACACTTCGAAAGATAAGCATTTTGCGAAGCACGGCATGGGTGCGAATCCGACAAATGAAATTGCAAATGGCGCCGGATTGAATCCGGAAAGGCAACACCTCCTATGCCAGCTGAAGGCTGGTGAGAAGGTGCTGACAAAGGTGAGGCGGGAGAAGAACGATCTCCAAGATGCCAACACCAAGCTGGGCGTTGAACTGAAGGATGTTCGTGCCTAGCTGTTGGACTCCGTTAAGGAGAATCAGCGGCTTCGGCGCGGCATATTAAGTAAGTGCTTGAACGAACCTTTGAAAAAAGTTCGGCGGGGAAGTCGACTAACAGAGTAATGTCTGTAGGTGTGCTAATAGGTCGTCCTGCAGAGGTGATGCCCGGTTCTACGGGTGACCTTCTTCCCGAGCTCTCGCAACTGCTCGAGCGAGTTCGGCAGGCGATGCAAGGCGTCGCCCAGGCCTTGTGGAGATCCATCTCCATGCCCGAAGGTCTTGGAGAGCTTGCGGAGAAGCTAACGGGAGCACGGCGGCGCTTCCGATTGTGGAAGATATCGGCCTGCCGTCAAGGCGCTAGGGAGGCCTGGGCCATGGTAAAGACGCGGTACACAAAGGCTGACCCCAACCACATGGCCGAGGTCGGTCCTTTGGGGCCCGATGGGAAGGAGATCCCTGTAAGCTTAGTATACGGCCAAGTAGAATAGGCCGCAAAGTATTCCCAGCAGGACTGTAAATTAGACAGCCTGTTAGATGGTATTGAAGAGGAATACAATCAGTCAGAATGACTATGTAATTGAATTGACATTTATAATGCCTTCTAGCCGAATTGTAGATCATTTGTCATGGCCGACCTTTTCGCTTCAGCCTCGGGACCTGACGGTCCGGAGTGTGTCCGAATTCCCATGCGATTCTATAAGAACCGGGGAATGCATGGAGACCAGGCGTAGGGGTCATTAGTGCGTGAACAGACAAGTGCCCGACTAGTTATGTTATATTACATGGTTAGTAAGAAACATCTTCCAGGGAGAATAGTTCCGTTAGGGGTTCCTTTCCCTGGGAGGCATGCCCTAAAGTGCATGCCCATTCTGCGAAAAAGACGCGGGAAAAAGCATCTGGGGGCGTATAAATAGATAATTTAAAAGATCATCTTTTAGGTCACCGACAAAATATTCCCTTAAGAACGCTCGCTTTCGGCTTCACCCAGTCTGAGGTACACATCCGGCTGATCCGGCAGTAACAATCGTAGAGGTGCTCCCTTTACCGCCTAGCCGAACAATCAGGAACGTAGGTGTAAGCACAGGAGCAAGGGAACCCAGCTTGGCCAAAACTTAAGTCATATCGATGCATATAATGGTGAAATAAAAGGTACACGCGGAAGTGTAACACATGTGTTGGGCATGAAGCCCGTATAAATAAGCTTTTGTTAAAAGAAGCCCCCAGGTTTAATGAGTGTGAATAGCACGTCATTGGATGAGCCTTTAAAGGCTATAAGAGAAAGGAAGGGGAGAAGGAGAGAAATGTAAGACATACAGTATATAAAAAATGGACAGAGGAAGGAGACGAACACAGAGTCCGGCGCTAGGCATTGAATCTTCGAAGACGGGCTGCGTTCCATGGGTTCGGCTCGAGTCGGTTATCCGATGCATCTCGCAGGCGGTATGCTCCACCAGTCAGGACTCGGTCAATTATGAAGGGACCTTCCCACTTGGGCTTGAGTTTGTCCTTTTTCTTGTCCGGCTGGCGTAGAACTAATCCGCCAATGTTGTAATTTTTGGCCCGTACTTCTCTGCTTTGGTATCTTCGAGCCTGCTGTTGATAGAATGCGGAACGGGCTTTTGCCACGTCACGCTTCTCCTCCAATGCGTCCAAACTGTCCTGCCGATCGAGCTCGGCTTCTCTTTCTTCGTACATGTGCACTCGAGGTGAGTCATGAATTATGTCGCAAGGCAAAACTGCCTCTGCGCCATACACCATAAAGAATGGTGTGTATCCGGTGGTGCGATTCAGCGTGGTCCGCAGCCCCTAGAGTACGGAGTCGAGCTCCTCTACCCAGTGCGTGTTAGATTCCTTGAGGGACCGCACTAATCTGGGTTTAATGCCGCTCATGATAAGACCGTTTGCACGTTCGACCTGGCCGTTAGTTTGTGGGTGATAGATGGAAGCATAATCGAGCTTGATGCCCATGTTTTTGCACCAGAGTTTTACCTCGTCGGCCATAAAGTTCGTGCCGTTATCAGTGATGATGCTGCGGGGGACGCTGTAATGGTGTACAACCCCGGATATGAAGTCTATCACCGGTCCAGATTCGGCCGTCTTAACAGGCTTGGCTTCTATCCATTTGGTGAACTTATCCACCATGACCAGTAAGTATTTTTGCTTGTGGGTTCCGCCTTTAAGGGGTCCAACCATGTCAAGCCCCCAGACCGCGAAGGGCCAAGTGATGGGGATAGTTTGGAGGGCGGTGGGTGGCATATGGCTTTGGTTTGCAAAGAGCTGGCAACCGACGCATCGTTGGACTAAGTCCTGTGCGTATGCCCGGGCCGTCGGCCAATAAAAGCCTGTACGGAAGGCCTTGCTTACAAGGGACCGAGCTGCAGCGTGATGACCGCCGAGTCCGGCATGAATTTCAGCCAGGAGGTTCCACCCTTCCTCTTCGAAGACGCACCTTTGAAGGACTCCGGTAGTTCTTTTCTTATAAAGCTCTCCCTCGTGGACTTTGTAGGCTTTGGATCGCCACACTATGCAGCGTGCCTCATTTTGGTCCTCGGGGAGTTCCTGCCTAGTAAGGTAGGCGAGGAATGGTGCTGTCCACGGGGCGATGCCGGCCATTATTACGTGGGCTGAAGGTGTTATTTCATTGGCAGAGCCTTCGATTGTGTCAGAATGTTCGGTGTCGGGCAGTGCAGTTGGGCTGTTGTTGTTTGGCTCCCCTTCCCATACTACGGATAGCTTGAACAACCTTTCCAAAAAGATGTTGGGGGGGACTACATTGCGTTTTGCGCCGATGCGTGGCAGGACATCTGCCGCCTGATTATTTTCCCGGGCTATATGGTGAAATTCAAGCCCTTCGAACCGAGCTGACATTTTTAGGACGACGTTGCAGTAGGCTGCCGTTTTTGGATCCTTGGCATTGAAGTCTCCATTTATTTGGGATATTGCGAGGTTCGAGTCCCCGCGCACCTCTAGGCGTTGAATACCGATGGATACTGCCATCCGGAGACCATGTAAAAGGGCATCATATTCGGCTGCATTGTTGGAGTCTGTGTACATAATCTGGAGTACGTATTGAACTGTGTGTCCTGTGGGGGACGTCAAAACGATGCCAGCCCCTAGTCCGGCCAACATCTTCGAGCCGTCGAAATGCATGATCCAATTTGAATATGCGCCATACTCTTTAGGGAGTTCGGCCTCCGTCCATTCTACGACGAAGTCGGCCAAAACTTGCGACTTGATGGCTCGCCATGGCTTATAAGTTATGTCGAACGGGAGGAGCTCAATGGCCCATTGTGCAATCCGGCCCATTGCGTCACGGTTGTTTATAATATCGTTAAGTGGCACTTCCGAGGCTACTGTTATTGAACACTCTTGAAAGTAGTGTCGTAGCTTCCGGGATGCCATGAATACCGCGTATGCAATCTTTTGATAATGCGGGTATCGTGATTTGCACGGAGTGAGGACAGTGGACACATAATAGACCGGCTTTTGAAGGGGGAATTTGTGTCCGTCCGTTTCTCGTTCGACGACGAGCACTGCGCTTACAACCTGATGTGTTGCTGCAATGTACAATAGCATTGGTTCGCCAATGTTTGGCGCGGCCAGGACTGGGTTTGTTGCCAATATGGCTTTTCTTTTGTCGAGTTCGGCCATGGCTGCATCCGTCCATTCGAAGTGTTCGGTGCGCCGAAGGAGGCGGTAAAGGGGTAGGGCCTTTTCTCCCAAGCGGGAGATAAAGCGGCTTAGAGCCGCCACGCATCCGGTTAACTTTTGTATTTTTTTGAGGTCCTTTGGGATATCCAATTGTGACAGAGCTCGGATCTTGGCTGGATTTGCTTCAATTCCTCTACTGGATACAATGAAGCCCAAGAGCTTTCCGGCTGGAACGCCGAAAACACATTTTTCCGGGTTGCGCTTGATGTCGTATGTTCGGAGGTTATTAAATGTGAGCCTCAAGTCGTCTACTAGAGATTCAACATGTCTTGTTTTGACGACCACATCATCTACATATGCCTCCAGTATTTTGCCGATCTGGTTTGCCAGACATGTCTGAATCATGCGCTGATATGTTGCGCCGGCGTTTTTGAGCCCGAAGGGCATTGTGTTGAAGCAGAATGGGCCATATGGTGTGATAAATGCCGTTGTGGCTTGGTCTGATTCTGCCATCTTGATTTGATGGTAGCCGGAATATGCATCGAGGAAACACAATGGATCGTGTCCTGCAGTAGCGTCGATAATTTGATCGATGCGGGGGAGGGGGAAGGGATCCTTTGGGCAAGCCTTGTTAAGGTCTTTAAAATCAACGCACAGGCGCCAGGATTTGTCCTTCTTTGGTACCATCACCAGGTTTGCTAGCCAGTCCGGATGTTTTATATCTCTGATGAATCCGGCCTCCAATAGCTTTGCTAGCTCCTCTCCCATGGCCTGTCTCTTAGGTTCGGAAAAACGCCGAAGAGCTTGTTTGACAGGTTTGAATCCTTTTAGGATATTTAAGCTGTGCTCGGCCAGCCTGCATGGGATTCCTGGCATGTCTGAAGGGTGCCAGGCGAAAATGTCCCAGTTCTCTCATAGGAACTCTCGCAGTGCAGCGTCTACATCAGGGTTTAATTGTGCCCCGGTGGATGCTGTTTTGTTGGGGTCCATTGGATGGACCTGGAATTTGACTATTTCGTCCGCCAGTTTAAAGGAGGTGGACTTGGATCTTTTGTCGAGTACCACATTGTCCCTATTCACCATGGAGCGTAGCGCAGTCAGTTCCTTAGCCGCTAGGGCTTCGGATAGTGCCTCGAGGGCTAGTGCGGCTATCTTGTTTTCGGCGCGGGGTGCTATGTACGGATCACTAGCGAGAGTGATGATCCCATTAGGCCCGTGCATCTTGAGCTTCATGTACCCGTAATGGGGTATTGCTTGGAAGATTGTAAATGCTTCCCGCCCTAGCAGAGCGTGATAACCGCTGCTGAACGGAGCCACATGGAACGTGACCTCTTCGGACCTGTAATTATCCGGCGTGCCGAACACCACATCTAGTGCGATTTTTCCTATCCAGCGCGCTTCCCGACTGGGGATTATTCCTCTCAAGGTTGTGCTGCTTCGCTCAATGCGGTTCCAGTCTATTTCCATTTTTTGAAGGGTTTCCTCGTTAATGATGTTCAATCCGCTGCCGATGTCCATGAGTACCTTGGTAAGATGAAAGTCGTCCACTATTGGACTGAGGACCAATGTGGCTGGTGCTCGGGCTATTCGGAATTTAGGTTCATCACTGGCGTTAAAGGTAATAGCCGTGTCACTCCATGGGTTTATCATTGCTACTTGGTAGACTTCGGCAAGGCTGCGAAGTGTCCTTTTTCGCATATTATTTGACGCGAAAGTCTCGAAGACTGTTAATACCGTACTAGTGTCTCTGGGGTGGCTTTCTGTGGCCTCCGGAATTAGGACATCTTCACCAATTTTGGCCACCTGCCGGAGTATTCAACATGCTCTAAGGCTGTGAGTTGGTGTGGCGTCCTCTCTACTGTGAATTTTACAGGGTCCATTGAGCCATCCTTCCAGTACGGTTCCATGCCCTGTATAGGGTTTTTGCTTTTTGGTGTTTGACCCGGGTGTCTGGCGATGATGCACCCTTTTATTTCGGACTAGGTTTGTATTCACGGCCAGATCGTCCCAAAATTTTATTTCGGTTTTCCAGGCGCTTTCCATCGCACAGTACTTTCGTACAATGGTCGCCAAGTCAGCGAAGCGTGTAATATCACGGCGACTTATGGCGTTGAGGATTCCCTTGTCCGTGCAATTATTGCAGAAGGTTGATATTGCGTCTTCCTCGCGGCAGTCCCTTATCCTGTTCCTAACCAGGAGGAATCTGGCCCAGTAATGATGTACTGTTTCTTCGGGCTCTTGCCTGATTTGGGATAGATCGCCTATGTTCGGTTGGGTGGGTGGAATTAAATACGAAGCCTCACCCAATCTGAGGCTCAGAGGCCGAGGAATTTCCGAACTCGAAAATTTGGATTCCTGGATGTTGTCCGATGAATCCAGCCCGTCGCCTGACTCTAAGTTCAGGTCTTGAGTGATATCCTCCCCTCTGCGGGTATCCGGCTTGGAGGGATCGGGAATCTGGACGTAGCTAGTCCTTAAGATAGATGAAGGGTCGCCGCACTGTCCCTATACCACGGCAACATGATGGGTGACGTGGGGAGAGTTAATCTCTCTCAGGTCGGGTTTAGGCCCAATCTGGTCGTAATCCGTAGCGACTCCTAGGGCGGCGATGCGATCCAAGAGCTCGTTTATGGAGGAGAGCTCCATTGGATCTAACTGCTCAGCAAGTTCCGAGCTGACATGAAGATTGTTTTCAATGGCTCGAGAGGTCATCGTCGGCGCAGAAGCCGAACATGCGGTCATAAGAAAACCACCTAGCCAGAGGGTTTGGTCGAAAGCCAAAGCTCCCTTAGGAATGGTGCCGTCTTTAAAGCCGGGGTGAGGCATCCTTCCTGATGGCGACGACATAGAGGAACTCTCAATGAAAGTACCAATGTCGGTGTCAAAACCGGCAGATCTCGGGTAGGGGGTCCCGAACTGTGCGTCTAGGCCGGATGGTAACAGGAGCCAAGGGACACGAAGTTTTACCCAGAGTCGGGTCCTCTTGATGGAGGTAAAACCCTACGTCCTCCTTGATTAATATTGATGATATGGGTAGTACAAGAGTAGATCTACCACGAGTTCGGAGAGGCTAAACCCTAGAAGCTAGCCTATGGTATGATTGTTGTTCTGTATGTTGTCCTACGGACTAAAACCCTCCGGTTTATATAGACACCGCATAGGGTTAGGGTTACACAAAGTTGGTTACAATGGTAGGAGATCTACATATCCGTATCGCCAAGCTTGCCTTCCACGCCAAGGAAAGTCCCTTCCGGACATGGGACGAAGTCTTCAATCTTGTATCTTCATAGTCCAGGAGTCCGGCCGAAGGTATAGTCCGGCCATCCGGACACCCCCTAATCCAGGACTCCCTCAATCTTCATAGAATTTGTGGGAGCAAATATGAGCATCTAGGTTCCGCTATTGGTTATTGATCGAAGACGTGTCTCGGTCATGTCTACATAGTTCTCGAACCCGTAGGGTCCGCACGCTTAACGTTCGGTGACAATTGGTAT
Source organism: Triticum dicoccoides (assembly GCF_002162155.2). NCBI lineage: Eukaryota > Viridiplantae > Streptophyta > Magnoliopsida > Poales > Poaceae > Triticum > Triticum dicoccoides. Next base: position 6,384,694 of record NC_041388.1, on the reverse strand, counting down.
TATGAGTTTATGTGTTTGGATGTACCGAAGATAGTTCGGAGTCCCGAATGTGATCACGGACATGACGAGGAGTCTCGAAATGGTCGAGACATAAAGATTGATATATTGGATGACTATATTCGGACACCAGATGAGTTCCGGGGGTCACCGGATAATTATCGGAGTGCCAGGGGGTTATCGGAAACCCTGGGGGAACTAATGGGCCTACATGGGTCTTGTGAGAGAGAGAGGAGGGGGCCTTAGGGATGCCCCCCGAGTGAGGAGTCCGAATTTGACAAGGAGGGGGCCGCGCCCCCTCTTTCCCTCCCTCTCCCCCTCTCCTTCCTTCCCCCTTCCTCCTCCTAGTTGGACTAGGAAAGGGGGAGTCCTACTCCTACTAGGAGGAGGACTCCTCCCCTCCTTGGCGCCCTAGGGCCGGCCGGCCTCCCCCTTGCTCCTTTATATACGGGGGCAGGGGGCACCCTAGAACACAACAACATACATTGTCTTAGCCGTGTGCAGTGCCCCCCTCCACCATAATCCACCTCGGTCATATTGTTGCAGTGCTTAGTGATACGTCCATTTTGCATCATGCTTTTATAGCGATATTTATTGCATTATGGGCTGTTATTACATGTTATGTCACAATATTTATGTCTATTCTCTCTTATTTTACAAGGTTTACATGAAGAGGGAGAATGCCGGCAGCTGGAAATCTGGGTTGGCAAAGGAGCAAATATTAGAGACCTATTCTGCACAGCTCCAAAAGTCCTGAAACTTCACGAAAGTTATTTTTGGAATTATAAAAAACTGGCAAAAGAAAGTCCCTGAGGGGGCCCACACCCTGGCCATGAGGGTGGGGGGCACGCCCTACCCCCCTGGGTGCGCCCCCCTGACAGGCCTCCGGTACCCATCTTCTGCTATATGAAGTCTTTTACCCTGGAAAAAATCATAAGCAAGATTTCAGGAAGAAACTCCGCCGCCACGAAGCGGAACCTTGGCAGAACCAATCTAGGGCTCCGACAGAGCTGTTCTGCCGGGGAAACTTCCCTCCGAGAGGGGGAAATCATCACCATGGTCATCACCAACGATCCTCTCATTGGGAGGGGGTCAACCTCCATCAACATCTTCACCAGCACCATCTCCTCTGAAAGCCTAGTTCATCTCTTGTATCCAATCTTTGTCTAAAAGCCTCAAATTGGTACCTCTGGGTTCCTAGTAGTGTTAATTACTCCTTGTAGTAGATGATAGTTGGTTTATTTGGTGGAAGATCATATGTTCAGATCCTTCATGCATATTAATACTCCTCTGATTATCAACATGAATATGATTTGTGAGTAGTTACATTTGTTCCTGAGGACATGGGAGAAGTTTTGCTATAAGTAGTCATGTGAATTTGTTATTCGTTCGATATTTTCATGAGATGTATGTTGTCTTTCCTCTAGTGGTGTTATGTGAACATTGAATACATGAAACTTCACCATTGTTTGGGCCTAGAGGAAGGCATTGGGAAGTAATAAGTAGATGATGGGTCGCTAGAGTGACAGAAGCTTAAATCCTAGTTTATGAGTTGCTTCGTAAGGGGCTGATTTGGATCCATATGTTTCATGCTATGGTTAGGTTTACCTTAATACTTCTCTTGTAGTTGCGGATGCTGCAATAGGGGTTAATCATAAGTGGGATGCTTGTCCAAGAAAGGACAGCACCCAAGCACCAAATTATCAAAGTAACGAACGCGAATCGTATGAGCGTGATGAAAACTAGCTTGACAATAATTCCCATGTGTCCTTGGGAGCGCTTTTCTCTATATAAGAGTTTGTCCAAGTTTGTCCTTTGCTACAAAAAGGATTGGGCCATACTTTTGCACCTTATTTACTTTCATTACTTGTTACTCGTTACAAATCACCTTATCACAAAACTATCTGTTACCGATAATTTCAGTTCTTGCAGAGAATACCTTACTGAAACCGCTTATCATTTCCTTCTGCTCCTCGTTGGGTTCGACACTCTTACTTATCGAAAGGACTACGATAGATCCCCTATACTTGTGGGTCATCAAGACTCTTTTCTGGCTCCGTTGCCGGGGAGTGAAGCGCCTTTGGTAAGAAAAATTTATATAGTGTGCTGAAATTTTACTGTAACTTGTTACAATGGAAAGTAATCCTCTGAGGGGCTTGTGCGGGGTATCTTCACCCCGACCAGTAGAGCACAGAGTTGCTCCTCAACCTACTAAACCTACTGATAATGTTTACTTTGAAATTCATCGGGTATGATAGAGAAACTGCTAGCTAATCCTTTCACAGGTGATGGAACATTGCATCCCGATTTGCACTTAATCTACGTGGATGAAGTTTGTGGATTATTTAAGCTTGTAGGTATGCCCGAGGATGTTATCAAGAAGAAGGTCTTCCCTTTATCTTTGAAGGGAGACGCATTGACATGGTATAGGCTATGTGATGATACGAGATCATGGAACGATAGAAGATTGAAATTGGAATTTCATCAAAAGTATTACCCTATGCATCTTGTTCATCGTGATCATAATTATCTATACAATTTTTGGCCTCACGAAGGAGAAAGCATTGCTCAAGATTGGGGGAGGCTTAAGTCAATGTTATATTCATGCCCCAATCATGAGCTCTCAAGAGGAATGATTATTCAAAAATTTTATGCTCGTCTTTCTCTCAATAATCGCTCCATGCTCGATATTTCTTGTACCTGTTCCTTTATGATGAAGACTATTGAATTCAAATGGGTTTTATTGGAAAGAATTAAACGCAACTCTGAAGATTGGGACCTCGACGAAGGTAAGGAGTCAGGTATAACACCTAAGTTTGATTGTGTTAAATCTTTTATGGATACTGATGTTTTCCGTGAATTAACACTAAGTATGGACTTAACTCTGAGATAGTAGCTTCTTTCTGTGAATCCTTAGCTACTCATGTTGATCTCCCTAAGGAGAAGTGGTTTAAATATAATCCTCCCATTGAAGTAAAATTAGTTGCACCTATTAAATTTTAAGAAAAGACTATCACTTATAATGATCATGTCGTTCCTACTGCTTATATTGAGAAACCACCTTTCCCTATTAGAATAAAGGATAATGCTAAAACTTCAATTGTGGTAAATAAAAGTAACATTAAGACACCCAAACCCCCTGAGAAAATTAAAGTTGAACCTAGTATTGCTATGGTTAAAGATCTCTTGGATGATAATATTGATGGGCATTTTATTTACTTCTGTGAGGAAACTGCTAGAATTGCTAGACCTGATACTAAAAATAAACATAGACCTGTATTAGGCATGCCTGTCATTTCTGTTAAAATAGGAGATCACTGTTGTCATGGCTTATGTGATATGGGTGCTAGTGCAAGTGCAATACCTCATTCCTTATACAAAGAAATTATGCATGATATTGCACCTGCTGAGATAGAAGAAATTGATGTTACAATTAAGCTTGCCAATAGAGACACTATTTCACCAGTTGGGATTGTTAGAGATGTTGAAGTCTTCTATGGGAAAGTTAAATATCCTGCTGATTTTCTTGTTCTTGGTTCCCCACAAGATAGCTTTTGTCCCATCATATTTGGTAAACCCTTCTTGAATACTGTTAATGCTAGGATAGATTGCGAAAAGGATGGTGTTACTATTGGTTTAGGGGATATGTCTCATGAGTTTAACTTTGCTAAATTTCATAGACAACCCCGTGATGAGGAATTGCCTAGTAAATATGAAATTATCGGTCTTGCTTCTATTGTCGTGCCTCCTAATGATCCTTTAGAACAATATTTGCTAGACCATGAAAATGATATGTTTATGAATGAAAGATGGGAAATAGATGAAGTATTCTTTAAACAGTGACCTATTTTGAAACACAACTTGCCTGTTGAAATCCCAGGAGATCCTCCTCCACCCAAGGGTGATCCCGTGTTTGAGCTTAAACCATTACCTGATACTCTTAAATATGCTTATCTTGATGAAAAGAAGATATATCCTATTATTATTAGTGCTAACCGTTCAGAGTATGAAGAAAAGAAATTATTGAAAACTCTAAAGAAGCACCATGCTGTTATTGGATATACTCATGATGATCTTAAGGGCATTAGTCCCACTTTATGCCAACACAAAATAAAATTGGAGAAAGACGCTAAACCAGTTGTTGATCACGAATGACGTTTAAATCCTAAGATGAAAGAAGTGGTAAGGAAAGAAATACTAAAGCTTCTGGAGGCAGGTATAATTTATCCCGTTGCTGATAGTCCGTGGGTAAGTCATGTCCATTGTGTCCCTAAGAAGGGAGGTATTACTGTTGTTCCTAATGATAAAGATGAATTGATCCCACAAAGAATTGTTACAGGTTATAGAATGGTAATTGATTTCCGCAAATTAAATAAAGCTACTAAAAAGGGTCATTACCCTTTACCTTTTATTGATCAAATGCTAGAAATATTATCCAAGCTTGCACATTTTTGCTTTATAGATGGTTATTCCAGTTTCTCTCAAATACCTGTGTCAATATAGGATCAAGAAAATACCACTTTTACTTGTCCTTTCGGTACCATTGCTTATAGACGTATGCCTTTTGGTTTATGTAATGCACCTGCTACCTTTCAAAGATGCATGATGGCTATATTCTCTGATTTTTGTGAAAAGATTGTTGAGGTTTTCATGGATGATTTCTTCGTATATGGAACTTCTTTTGATGATTGCTTGAGAAACCTTGATTGAGTTTTGCAGAGATGTGAAGAAATTAACATTGTCTTGAATTGGGAGAAGTTCCACTTTATGGTTAATGAAGGTATTGTCTTGGGGCATAAAATTTCTGAAAGAGGTATTGAAGTTGATAAAGCTAAAGTTGATGCTATTGAAAAGATGCCATGTTCCAAGGACATTAAAGGTATAAGAAGTTTCCTTGGTCATGCCGGTTTTTATAGGAGGTTCATTAAGGACTTCTCAAAAAATTCTAGGCCTTTGACTAATCTCTTACAAAAAGATATTCCTTTTTTCTTTGATCATGATTGTGTAGAAGCATTTGAAATACTTAAGAAAACATTGATTTCTGCACCTATTGTTCAACCACCGGATTTGAATTTACCCTTTGAAATTATGTGTGGTGCTAGTGATTATGTTGTAGGTGTTGTTCTAGGGCAAAGAGTTGATAAGAAATTAAATGTTATTCAATATGCTAGTAAATCTCTAGACAGTGCCCAGAGAAATTATGCTACTACCGAAAAAGAATTTTTAGCAGTTGTTTTTGCTTGTGATAAGTTCAGACCTTACATTGTAGATTCTAAAGTAACTGTTCACACTGATCATGCTGCTATTAAATATCTTATGGAAAAGAAAGATGCTAAACCTAGACTTATTAGATGGGTTCTCTTGCTACACGAATTTGACTTGCATATTATTGATAGAAAGGGAGCTGAGAACCCCATTACAGACAACTTGTCTAGGTTAGAGAATATTCTTGATGACCCACTACCTATTGATGATAGCTTTCCTGATGAACAATTAGCTGTCATAAATGATTCTCGTGCTGCTCGATGGTATGTTGATTATGCTAATTATATTGTTGCTAAATTTATACCACCTAGTTTCACATACCAATAAAAGAAAAAGTTTTTCTATGATTTAAGACATTACTTCTGGGATGACCCACACCTTTATAAAGAATGAGTAGATGGTGTTATTAGACGTTGTATACCTGAGCATGAACTAGGAACAGATCCTACGCAAGTGTCATTCCGAAGCTTATGGAGGACACCACGCTGGAGATAGAACTGCGCATAAGGTATTGCAATCCGGTTTTTATTGGCCTACTCTCTTCAAAGATGCCCGTAAGTTTGTCTTATCTTGTGATGAATGTCAAAGAATTGGTAATATTAGTAGACGTCAAGAAATGCCTATGAATTATTCACTTGTTATTGAATCATTTGATGTTTGGGGCTTTGATTATATGGGACCGTTTCCTTCCTCTAATGGGTATACACATATTTTAGTTGCTGTTGATTACGTTACTAAGTGGGTAGAAGCTATTCCAACTAGTAGTGCTGATCATAACACCTCTATTAAGATGCTTAAAGAAGTTATTTTTCCGAGGTTTGGAGTCCCTAGATATTTAATGACTGATGGTGGTTCACATTTTATTCATGGTGCCTTTCGTAAAATGCTTGCTAAGTATGATGTTAATAGTAGAATTGCATCTCCTTATCACCCGCAGTCTAGTTTTCAAGTAGAATTGAGTAACAGAGAGCTCAAATTAATTTTGCAAAAGACTTTCAATAGATCTAGAAAGAATTGGTCGAAGAAACTTGATGATGCATTATGGGCCTATAGAACTGCATATAAAAATCCTATGGGTATGTCTCCGTATAAAATGGTTTATGGAAAAGCATGTCACTTACCTCTCGAATTAGAACATAAGGCATATTGGGCCATTAAAGGGCTCAATTATGATTTCAAACTTTCCGGTGAGAATAGGCTTTTTGACATTAGCTCATTTGATGAATGGAGAACCCAGGCCTATGAGAATGCCAAACTGTTTAAAGAAAAACTTAAAAGATGGCATGACAAAATGATACAAAAGCGTGAGTTTAATGTAGGTGATTATGTGTTGCTATTCAACTCTCGTTTAAGATTTTTTTGCAGGAAAACTTCTCTCCAAATGGGAAGGTCCTTACATTATCGAGGAGGTCTATCGTTTCGGTGCCATAAAAATCAACAACTTCGAAGGCACAAATCCAAAGGTGGTGAATGGTCAAAGAATCAAACATTATATCTCAGGTAATCCTATAAATGTTGAAACTAATGTTATAGAAACCGTGACCCTGGAGGAATACATAAGGGACACTTTCGAGAACGTTTCAGACTCCGAAAAGGAATAGGTATGAGGTACGGTAAGTAAACCGGCTCCAAAACAGTTCTAATGGCATTTTTTCTCCGTTTTGAAATATTTAGAAAAATAGGAAAATAAGAAGTAGTCCGGGAAGGACACGAGGTGTCCATGAGGGTAGAGGGTGCGCCGCCCTGCCTCGTGGGCACCTCGTGTGCTCTACGGACTCCGTTTTCTTGCACGATACTTCTTTTGGTCGGTAAAAATTCATTATATAATCTCCCGAAGGTTTTGACCATCGTACCACACAAATATCCTCTGTTTTTTTTCGAGCTATTTCTGTAGCAGGTTTGGAGCAAGATGTCATCTCAGGATTCCGACGGAGAGAGGTATGTCTCACATCTCGTCATTGACCCAAAGACCTATGGGGATCTATCTCCTTGTGGTCGAACTACGGATGATGAAGAGGATGCTCATTTGTTGACACTAGTAGAAAAGAGGGCTTTGGTTCATGCCGGGTCAGCCCATTAGTCCCGGTTCAGTCTAGAACTAGGACCCATGGGGGCACTGGTCCCTGCTCGTGAGGCTAGGGCCTGCCGGGCCTCGTGGGGGCATTGGTCCCGGTTCGTCTGGCCCCTTTGGTCCCGGTTGGTGGGACGAACCGTGACCAATGGGCCTCGCTCCTGGCCCACCACCATTGGTCCCGGTTGGTGGCTTTAACCGGGACCACAGGCTGCCCTTTAGTCCAGGTTCATGCCACGAACCGGGACCAATGAGGTGCCTATATATACCCCTCGTCCGCGAGCAGAGCACTCCAGTGCTCTGTTTTTCTATGGCCAGCGAGGGGAGGGCTTTGTGGTGCTCTACCTCACCTCCTATGCACATGAGGTGTTCGATGAAATGCCCGAGCCACACTAGTTAAACTTTCTCCTCTCGAAGTCGACCTCAGAGCTCCATTTTCCTCGAGATTTGTCTAGGTTTAGCGGCCCGTCACGTCCCATTCCCGTCTTCACCGCCGTCGATCGCCCGCGCCGATCTCATCGCCGGCACCACCGTGGTGAGCCTCTTGTTCTTATCTTGTTTCTGAAAGATTTTTTTTACTTTAGATAGATACTTGTCTAATTTTCTTACTATTTTATTGCTTGTTATTATATAGTGTGATGGTTTTGGTATCCGCCCCCGTCGGCCCTCGTCTTGTCTATGATTCGGATGTGGTATATATTATCTTTATAACTATTGGTTCATTTATTGTTTATGAAAATTATGCCGACCAACATGACATAGATTTTACTTATCTAGGAGGTATGTGAACCGGAAATTCCAACCGACCCTATTGTCGAGAGGTTAAATTTAGTTGAAGAAGTAAACAATTTCTTGAAGGAAAAAATAAAAAAAAATTGAGGAGGAGAAGATGATATTGGAGTTGCATGTTGCGGATGTCGTCGATGATCACAAGATCAAGATGGATGCAATGCGCTTGAAGATTAGAAAGATTAGAAAATATGTCATTCATACTGATGCTTGGTATCATTATGCCGTTGGATCAATTGTTACCTTGGTTGCGATTATGATCGCATTTGTTTTCGCATTGAAATGTTTTACATAGTTTCAATGTATGGTTTAATTAATTAGATGCTCTGGAGAGCTATATGTTGTTAGATGAGAACTATGTATGTACTTTGGTTTTAATGTGATGATGAACTTCTATTAATTTGGTCACTTAATTATCTATTCATGTTCTGTAATGGTTTTTGACACACTTAATTATATATAATGCACGCAGATGAACCGACAATGGATGTACGGTGACAAACACACCTCCGTGTACATTAAGGGCGTGCATGATTTGCTCGAAGTGGCTAAGGCAAACAAGCAGAATGGTTTTATGTGTTGTCCATGCCCTAAATGTGGGGATACGAAGTCTTACTCTGACCGGAAAATCCTTCACACCCACCTGCTTTACAAGGGTTTCATGCCACACTATAATGTTTGGACAAGGCACGGAGAAATATGGGTTATGATGGAAGACAACGAAGAAGAAGAGGACGATGACAACTATGTGCCCCTTGAATACGGTGATGCGGCAACGGGGGAAGCTGCTGAAGATCAAGAGGAACCAGACGATATGCCCAATGATGCTGCAACGGGGGAAGCTGCTGAAGATCAAGAGGAACCAGACGATGTGCCCGATGATGATGATCTCCGCCGGGTCATTTTCGATGCAAGGACGCAATGCGAAAGTCAAAAGGAGAAGGTGAAGTTTGATCACATGTTAGAGGATCACAAAAAAGGGTTGTACCCCAATTGCGAAGATGACAACGCAAAGCTCGGTACCATACTGGAATTGTTGTAGTGGAAGGCAGAGAATGTTGTGCCTGACAAAGGATTTGAGAAGCTACTGAAAATATTGAAGAAGAAGCTTCCAAAGGATAACGAAGTGCCCGACAGTACATACACATCAAAGAAGGTCGTATGACCTCTAGGATTGGAGGTGCAGAAGATACATGCATGCCCTAATGACTGCATCCTCTACCGCGGTGCGTACAAGGATCTGAACGGATGCCCGGTATGCGGTGCATTGCGGTATAAGATCAGACGAGATGACCCTGGTGATGTGGACGGCGAGCCCCCCAGGAAGAGGGTTCCTGCGAAGATGATGTGGAATGCTCCTATAATACCACGGTTGAAATGGTTGTTCCAAAACGAAGAGCATGCCAAGTTGATGCGATGGCACAGTGAGGACCGTAAGAAAGACGAGAAGTTGAGAGCACCCGCTGATGGGTCGCAGTGGAGAAAATTCAAGAGAAAGTACTGGGCTGAGTTTGGAGGTGACCCAAGGAACGTATGGTTTGGTTTAAGCACGGATGGCATTAATCCTTTCGGGGAGCAGAGCAGCAATCATAGCACCTGGCCCGTGACTCTATGTATGTATAACCTTCCTCCTTGGATGTGCATGAAGTAGAAGTTCATTATGATGCCAGTTCTCATCCAAGGCCCTAAGCAACCTGGCAACGACATTGATGTGTACCTAAGGCCATTAGTTCAAGAACTCTTACAGCTGTGCAATGGAAACGGTGTACATATGTGGGATGAGCACAAACAGGAGGAATTTAACCTGCACGCGTTGCTGTTTGTAACCATCAACAATTGGCCTGCTCTCAGTAACCTTTCAGGACAGACAAACAAGGGATACCACGCATGCACGCACTATTTAGATAACACTGAAAGTATATACCTGGACAAATGCAGGAAGAATGTGTACCTGCGCCATCGCCGATTTCTTCCGACCAACCATCAATGTCGAAAGAAAGGCAAGCATTTCAAAGGCGAGGCAGATCACCGGAAGAAGCCCGCCATGCGTACTGGTGATCACGTACTTGCTATGGTCAATGATTTACACGTAATCTTTGGAAAGGGTCCCGGAGGACTAGGTGTTCCGAATGACGCTGAGGGACACGCACCCATGTGGAAGAAGAAATCTTTATTTTGGGACCTACCCTACTGGAAAGACCTAGAGGTCCGCTCTTCAATCGACGTGATGCATGTGACGAAGAACCTTTGCGTGAACCTGCTAGGCTTCTTGGGCGTGTATGGGAAGACAAAATATACACCTGAGGCACGGGAGGACCTGCAATGTTTGCACGAAAAAGACGGCATGCCTCGAAAGCAGTATGAAGGTCCTGCCAGCTACGCTCTTACGAAAGAAGAGAAAGAAATATTCTTTGAATGCCTGCTCAGTATGAAGGTCCCGACTCGCTTCTCGTCGAATATAAAGGGAATAATAAATATGCCAGAGAAAAAGTTCCAGAACCTAAAGTCTCATGACTACGACACAACTGCTTCCGGTTGCATTGAGGGGGCTTCTACCGGAAAACGTCCGATTGGCCATTGGGAAGCTATGTGCATTACTCAATGCAATCTCTCAGAAGGTGATCGATCCAGAAATCATACCAAGGCTAAGGAGTAATGTGCCGCAATGTCTTGTCAGTTTCGAGCTGGTGTTCCCACCATCCTTCTTCAATATCATGACGCACGTCCTAGTTCATCTAGTCGACGAGATTATCATTCCGGGGCCCGTATTTCTAAACAATATGTTCCCCTTTGAGAGGTTCATGGGAGTCCTAAGGAAATATGTCCTTAACCGCGCTAGGCCAGAAGGAAGCATCTCCATGGGCCATCAAACAGAGGATGTCATTGGTTTTTGTGTTGACTTCATTCCTGGCCTTAAGAAGATAGGTCTCCCTAAATCGTGGTATGAGGGGAGACTGACTGGAAAAGGCATGCTTGGAGGGGACTCAATAATATGCAGGGATGGATATTCTTGGTCTCAAGCACACTACACAGTTCTACAGAACTCTACCTTGGTGACCCCGTATGTCGATGAACACAAGAACAGTCTGCGCTCCAAACACCCGGAGCAGTGCGACGACTGGATTACATGTGAACACATCAGGACTTTCAGCAGTTGGTTGGAAACACCTCTCAGAGGTGACAACACTGTTTGTGATGAGCTATACTCGTTGTCCAGGGGACCATCTTTGACTGTATTGACTTACAAAGGATACGAGATAAATGGGAATACATTATACACGATCACCCAAGATCAAAAGAGCACCAACCAAAACAGCGGTGTCCGCTTTGATGCAGCAACCGAGAGGGGAAAGGACACATATTATGGTTACATGGTGGACATATGGGAACTTGACTACGGACATGATTTTAAGGTCCCTTTGTTTAAGTGCAAATGGGTCAATCTGTCAGGAGGCGGTGTACAGGTAGACCCACAGTACGGAATGTCAACAGTAGATCTAAAAAATCTTGGGTACACTGACGAACCGTTCGTCCTAGCCAATGATGTGGCACATGTTATCTATGTGAAGGACATGTCTACCAAACCGAGAAAAAGATAAGGTAAGGAAGCGAATACATCATACGATGAGCAAAAGCGCCACTGTCGGTGTCAAAACCGGCGGATCTCGGGTAGGGGGTCCCGAACTGTGCGTCTAGGCGGATGGTAACAGGAGACGAGGGACACGATGTTTTTACCTAGGTTCGGGCCCTCTCGATGGAGGTAAAACCCTACTCCTGCTTGATTAATATTGATGATATGGGTAGTACAAGAGTAGATCTACCACGAGATCAAGGAGGCTAAACCCTAGAAGCTAGCCTATGGTATGATTATTGTTCTTCTTCTGTCCTATGGACTAAAACCCTCCGGTTTATATAGACATCGGAGAGGGCTAGGGTTGCACAGAGTCAGTTACATTGGTAGGAGATCTACATATTCGTATCGCCAAGCTTGCCTTCCACGCCAAGGAAAGTCCCATCCGGACACGGGACGAAGTCTTCAATCTTGTGTCTTCATAGTCCAGGAGTCCGGCCAAAGGTTATAGTCCGGCTATCCGGACACCCCTAACCCAGGACTCCCTCAGTCACATAGTTCTTTCAGGAAAAAGGGACATCGTGGGACTGGAGGGCAAGACAGACATGTCTGAAGATTATGAAAAGTTTCACAAAATTCCTCCCTTCAAAGTCAAGGCTGACCCACGCATCCTGATAAACGATGAAGATTATCCATGGTTACGGCGCAATAAGCAAATGACACAAGCGAAGAAACAGTGAAGACATTCTCCCGCAACTATTATGATGATACCATGCCAACTTTGTAACAGACGAGTATGATGCCATTGTCCATTTTGTACACGAGGTGCATCCAGTTTTTGCCGTAACCCTCTCTACTTTCTTGCACATGCTATGTGGGTGAAATTATGCTACCATGCTAACTTTCAACTTTTTCAGAGTTCACTTGAAATGCTTTTCAATTTCAGGGTCTTATAGCTAAAAAAAATCAGTAAATGCATGAAAAATAACAAATGAAGTTAGAAAGGGTTGAAAATTGATGATGTGGCTTTGAATGGTGCATTTTGAACACAGAAAAACTATGGAGTTCAAATAAGTTCAAAAAATGAAATCCCTTTGTAGCAAAATAACAAAATCTGTTTTTGAATAGAATCGTAAAACACAGTAATATTAAATAGCAAGAAAAAGAATCACTACAAAATCTATTTTTATAGTAAAGTTAATCACAAACTTGTGATTCACACAAATTTCAAAGAATTCAAATTTTAACTATTCAAATTTGAAAACTAATGGCACTAATAGATTTACAATTTTTGTGACCTAAAAGAAAATAATTAAAAATCAAATTTAATAAAATAAATAAAAATAGCAACAATAAGACAAAATAACAAAATCTGTTTTTGAATAGAATCATAAAACACAGTAATATTAAATAGTAGGAAAAAGAATCACACCAAAATATATTTTTATAGTAAAGTTAATCACAAACTTGTGATTCACA
>NC_041388.1:6348468-6371041 GCF_002162155.2 Triticum dicoccoides | reverse complement strand
TAACTAAAAATAAACTTTAATAAAATAAATAAAAATAGCAACAATAAGACAAAATAACAAAATCTGTTTTTGAATAGAATCATAAAACACAGTAATATTAAATAGCAGGAAAAAGAATCACTCCAAAATATATTTTTATAGTAAAGTTAATCACAAACTTGTGATTCACACAAATTTCAAAGAAATTCAAATTTTAACTATTCAAATTTGAAAACTAATGGCACTAACAGAAAATTTATAATTTTTGTGACCTAAAAGAAAAATAATTAAAAACAAACTTTAATAAAATAAATAAAAGTAACAAAAATAAGTATTTTGTTGTAAGTAGAAACAAAATAAAATAAATACAGCAACAAAGAAAACCAAAAAACAAAAAAAGTGCCACCTACTGGGCCCCCATGGCCTGAATATGACTAGAAACCCAACCATGGGCCAAGATTCAGGCCCGCAGGAGGCCTAGTAGGCCCACAGGCACACATCATACGGTTAGGACCGAAAGCCTACAATTGAGAGGAGCTCGAGAGGGTGGGCGCATCAGCGCTTATAAACCACCCTGAGCTCTCTCAGCTAGCGAGGTGGTACTAAACTTTTGACGCGGGGCAGCACAAGGCCTTTGGTCCCGGTTTGTGCCACCAACCGGGACTAAAGGTTTGCATTGGTACCGGTTCGCGGCACCAACCAGGACCAATGCCCCCCTTTAGTTCCGGTTGGTGCCACCAACCGGAACCAAAGACCTGTGCTTCCCGCCCTTTGGGTTGCTGAAAAGAGACCTTTGGTCCCGGTTGGTGCCACCAACCGGGACTAAAGGGTGGCATTGGTCCCGGTTGGTGCCACGAACCGGGACCAATGCTCTCAGTATATAAGAAAGCACTTGGCACTTTTCAGATTCATCTTTGCATCAGTTGCCCCGCCCCGATGACGCCGCCAGGCTGCCCGAGCTCGCCCCGTCGACGCCGTCGCCGCCCTCTGCTGCCTCGTCGACGCGCAGCCGCCCCTGCCCCGAGCACGCCACCGGCGGCCTGCCCCGAGCACACCGCACGCCCCTGCCCCGACCACGTCGTCGTCGCCCCAGCTGCCCCGACCATGCCGCGCGCCTGAGCTCGCCTCTGCCTCGCCCTGCCCCGACCACGCCGCCATCGCCTCTGCCGCTGCCCCGACCACGCCGCCGTCGCCTCTACCCCGACGCGCGCCGTGCCTCTGCCACACTACCCCGACCACGCCGCACCTCTCCTTTGGTCAGGTCGGCCGGCACCGCCCCCTTCCTCCCTGTTTTTTCACATATATATATATATATATGATGTTTTGTCCTGATTATATGTATATGTGTGAGTATATGTATGTGTGTATATCTGTTAATTTGTATGTCCTTTTTTAGATTTATTTTTGTTTTTTTCATTTTTATAAAAATGTACTTATGTATGTATGTTCTCTGTGTATATATATGTTCATGTATGCAAAATATAGATTTTTAGAAAAGTTAGGATTTTTTTTTGTTCATAGATTTTTTTGGGTGATATTAATTATTGTAGAATATGCAAATGTTTGTATATTCATATGAACAATGCATTAGGCAAAACCTTTACTTTTTTGAACATTATTTTAAAAAAACAAGCAATACTACTTCATGTATTTTGTCAGAATTTTCTATCGTGCATAGACCGATTTTAGACCACGGGAGCACCCCCACCCCCCTATCGTTGTAAAAGTTGCTAAGTGATATTAAGAAGGAAGAAGAAGAAAAAGAATGAGAGGAAAAGGGAAAATAAGAAGAGGAAGAAAGGAGAAGAAGAGGAGAAATAAATAAGAAGAAGAAAAAGAAGAGGAGAAGAAGAAAGGAATAGAGGAGAAGAAGAGAATATATATTCTATTTTCTCTTCTTCTCCTCTATTCCTTTCTTCTTCTCCTCTATTCCTTTCTTCTTCTCCTCTTTTTTCTTCAATCTTCTCCTCTATTCCTTTCTTCTTCTCCTCTTTTTATTTCTTCTTTGTCTTCTTATTTTTTATCGGATATGTCGTTGTCGATATACCCCGTGTCCCGATAACTTCAACACAAGGGGGGATTCGACCTACGCCCTCCCCGATAACATCATTTTACCATGTATGTATGTCATCGTTGTTGATATAACCCCCTCCCGGATAACTTCGACATGAGGGGTGGTCGATATATATACCCCCTCTTGACCGTGATAACTTATATCACGGAAGCACCCCCTGGCCCTCTCAGTCGACCAAAACTCTCGAGGACACCCAAACCCTAGAAAAAAACGATGTCGGTCTCCTACCCCCTCCCGCCGTGCCCCTACCCTTGAAGCGTTGCCGAGGCCACCCCAAACCTGGAATAAGCTAGGTCTACGTTTGCCACTAATATATCCACCTGCTGTCATGTTTGTGTAACAATTTCCATGTTGTAATATTTGCAGAAACAATGGAGCATGGACGAGACGAGGAAGCAGAAGAGGTGTTGGGGGACATAATCTTAGCCGAAGGTGATGTCTTGTCGTATCTTAACGACAATGATGGTCTGGAAGAACAGGGTGAAGAAGAGGGCTACAGTGATCGAAGAATGGAGGAGGAAAGACATGATTATGATGGCTCCGGTGACCCAATGCTGGTGCAGGAAGGAGCCCGTGGTGACAGCTCCGGTGACCGAACAGAGTCCGGCTAGGTAAATATAGTAGTTAAGCCTGTGCTGACTAGCTAATTGATGCATTCATTGTTTTGGTATGTACACATATTAATTAACTCTCGTCTTTCTTCCTTTTATAGCCCTCTGGATCGAGCACAACTTCGGTAAAGAGACGAGGCCCGAAGAAAAAGTTGCGGTCGGATGAAAGGTTTGAGATCACAGCAATCGCGCGCGACGGCAAATTGATTGAACCCATGCGGACAAAGGAAGCATTTGCTGCTCAGTGCAGGGTTCTTGTAAGGGACAAGATCCCGATCAGTATCCACCAATGGTATAAGCCTAAGAAGGAAGACCCTGAGGTGTCTTATGTCAATGATATGCAGAAAGATGATCTTTGGACTAAGCTGAAGGCAAATTTCACCCTACCAACAGAGGAGGATCCGGAGAAGCCAGTTAAAGAGCAATTAATCAAGTCTCATGCTCTTAAGAACATGGCAGACCTATTCAGGAGGTGGAAGAATGAGCTGAAAACATTTGTCGACAAAGAAGAGACACCAGAATTCATCGACAAATATGAGAAGATCAGAGATCACTGGCCCGCATTTGTGGCACATAAGACAACGGAAAAGAGTAAGAATATGTCAGCAACAAAAAATAAAAATGCCGTGAAGAAGAAGCTTCACCATCGCACGGGGTCAGGTGGCTACCTCAAAGCCCGGCCGTTGTGGGCCAAGGCTGAGAATGATCTGCTTGATAAAGGGATCGAACCAGAGACAATGAACTGGCCAGACCGTTGCCGGACTTGGTTCTTCGGGGCTGGCGGAACCTTGGACCCTGTAACAGGGAACTGTGTTTGGACGGACGAGAAAATGAGAACACCAGTCACGAGGCTTTAGGAGTATATCGATCCAGCGCAGCAAGGGATGTTTGTTCCAGACGGAGAGAACGACGAGCTCACAATGGTCCTCGGGAATCCTAAGCACCCTGTACGGACACGAGGCACGCCAGGCTCCGTTCCGTGGAAGGATGGTTTTCTAGATGCATGCGGTTACAAATGCCAGGAGAGGAGGAAAAAAGTGGAGCAGACCCAAATTCATAAGCTGCACGAAAGGGTTCAAGCGCTAGAGGAACGAGACGTAGCTCGCAGCAAGCGACCTGCCAAAACTACCCCAGAAGCTACCCCGCCAGCTCAGTGGAGAAGTAGCGTGGCTTCCACTGAGCTGCTTCAGCCGGAGCATGTCTTGACGGCTCCTGCTAGCTACCCCGTGGATGCTATCACGAAGTCTCAACATTGCCACCTTATGACGCAATGGCATAACTTCAAAGTCAAGGCGGCTGCCGGCTCTATTCGACCTCCTGAACCTGGCGCAACTTTTCACTGTCGTGCAATTCCAGAAGGATATGCTAGGGTGACGGTGGACGAAATAACGGAGGGATTTGAGGACCTCCAGCTTGACCACCCAACCGGTGAAGGGGAGACTCGGCTGGGTTCTTTTCGGATGACTGCATGCCTATGGCGGAAGGAGCTCATCAACCTTCCGAACTAGACACCTCCGCCTCCTCCTCCTCCTCTCGTGAGTAAGGGCACTCCACCTCCTCCGCCTCCTCCTCCGACGAGTGATCAGGGCACTCAGCCTCCTTCTCCGGTGTGTGGCGGCACTCCACCTCCTTCTCCGCCTGCGCCGGTGCGCCCGAGCAGCCAGCCTCCTCCTTCTCCGCCTCGTCAGCAAGGGCGGAAGTGACCCGCCGCCGCTCCGGCTGCTCCGGCGCATCGGAGTCCTTCTCCTCCGCCTCGTCAGCAAGGAAAGAAGACAGCCGCAGTCGCTCTGTCTGCTCTACCGGCGTCTCGCAGTACAGCTAGAGGCGGGAGGCAATACAGATTTGGCCCTTCTCTGAAGACTCCAGAGAAGTTACCATACGAGAGGACCCCGGAGGAGAACGCGAAGATCGTGCGAGCCGAAGTGACGAACTTCTTTCAAGGGGTGAAAGCAAAGAAACATCCACCTCCGGAGGAGAAGGTAGATCCGGTGAAAGCGAAGCGCACTCTGGCTGCCCTGACAAACCCACCAAAGTCTCCGCCGAAAGGCAACTATGAGCGCATTATTACAAAGACATTTGTCGAAGAGGAGCGGTCGGGAAGCACTGTCAGTGATCAATGGTTAAAAGAACGACGAGCTGGGAAAAAAATTGTCCAGCTCGGCGAACAAGCGGACCAATCGTGCCCCCCGCTCAAGGTGTCTAGCGACATCATCGCTAATGATCCGAGGATGGTGCCCGGTTACAGCAATCTTGGAGATTACCTGCCCGATGATGTACATTATGATTTCTCGGAGGTGGAGGAACACAGATACGAGTACGGGAAGCCTCTCGTCAAAGATGAAAGATCTCTAACAACGATGATGCAAAGATTCCATGATTGGTACATGAAAACCTGCAGAGAGTCTGGGGGTAGGAATATTTTGACAATGAGAGTTAAAGAGGAGCATGACCTCATTGGAATTGAACTGTTGAATTTTCCATTTGAGGAGTTCTTCAAGTTTTTCAATCAAAAGGCCCTCAATAAATTAATGGTCACTTGCTACTGTCTGTAAGTAGTACTACTTCTGTCATTAAGTCTCTCTATATAGGTCAGCTCTTTCATTGCATGTATTTATAATTATCCTCACTATATTATGCAGATTGAAGATCGCCGAATTGAAGAAAAGACAAGTCAGTGATATTGGGTTCATTAACACAAATCTCATAGATGCATATGAGGTTAAATTTCATGCCACAGATACCGAGGCCAACTTGCTACAATCGTTGGTAATAAATGAAAACAAAGATATAATACTCTTTCCTTACAACTTCAAGTGACTGTTACTGTCTTGTGCATATTCGGTTTCCCTTATTAGTCCAGGTTATAGTAATGTAATTGATGAGTTATGCATGCGTGTGCAGGTTCCACTATATTCTCCTAGAGATTAAGCTTGAGGAGGGACTAGTAACCGTCTTAGACTCGAGACAAAAAGATCCTAAGGAGTATGCTGACATGACTGAAGTGCTCGAGAAGTAAGTTAATCGATCATTATCGCACCATATCAGCAACTTTGTTCATTTGCTGATATCAAGTAATTGTTTTCCTTGTCTGGCAGGGTTTGGAGAAAATTCACCAAAAAAGCTCCGGGACTACCGAAGAAGCTGCAATTTAGACACCTGAAAGTAAGTACTATAGTAGCATGTTTCGCGCATCTCCTAGTGATTCAAGCACTAGTTTCATCAATACCATTTAGCATGCTTGCTTATCAGTTTGATTGACCTCTATTTCTTGTAAAGTGGTTGTGGCAGGGACAAGGGAATGATTTCTGTGGATACTACATTTGCGAGTCCACCCCCCACACGACCTGTGAGTGGGGCTACTCTGACAAACAATATGAAGTGCGTTAGCAATAATATTCATCAATTTTATTTTAAGTTTCATTTATTCATATATATATATGTATTGACACCCTTCTTCAAATTAGATCTTTCGGATGCGGGATGAACTCCTACCACCAGATCGTATGCGAGCAATTCAAGAGGAATTGGCGGCATTCTTCCTTGACCATGTGATCACTGAAGACGGAGAATACTATGTGGATCCTGTGTTCATGTATAATTAGGAGATTATATTGTACGAGATAATTATTGTATATATGTAGCCGGTAGTCTCGGATAGATATACGAGAACTTGTTGTTCGACCAATCTCTCGGAGAAGGATAGGTGGTCGATATCACTTCTCTCTGTATGCATATGTTCATGACGATCTTCTGTTTCCTTCATTTGCTTACCAGCTAGCGTGTCTAGTCCTCTCTATACGTATATAGTACATAGCATCGTCCAAGCACGGAGATAAGAGAGGACACTTCTCTCTATTAATTAGCTAGCTAACAAAAAATATGAAACACCTAAATTAACCCCCCAAAACCCCCAACCCCCCCCCCTTTAAAAAAAAACAAAAACCCCAGCCCCTGAAATGCTGACGCGTGGATGCCTATTGGTCCCGGTTGGTGCCACCAACCGGGACCAAAGGCCCTCCTGCCCGGGCTCGTCGCATCGGCCATGTGGAGGCCCATCTGTCCCAGTTCATGTAAGAACTAGGACTAAAGGGCTAGGGCATTAGTAACGACACTTTAGTCCCGGTTCAACAACCGGGACAAAAGGCCCTTACCAACTGGGACAGATGACCCTTTTTCTATTAGTGTGAGGATCAATGATTCAAGTTCGGAGGAGGAGGATGTCCCTCTACCTCAACCTGGGGATATGCACGTGAAGTTTAGGAAGTATAGTCTTCTTAAGAGGGCTAAGCTGTCTAACAACTGATCTATTCCTTCTCATTTTCAGCAGAAAAGCAAAGGAGATTTATGTGACAAGATCTTGAAGCTGGAAACGGAAGTCGATGATTTAAAGGAGTAAATTGCTCTTCTCAAATACAATATGAAAAAGCTGAAGGCACAATTAACTCCAGCATCACCACCCCTGAAGAAGGAGACATAATCACATGCGTATGGGCACTCCCCTTGGCAACTACCAAGCTTGGGGAGGTGCCCCGGTATCGTATCACCATCACACTCCTATCTTTGCCGATTTTCTATGTTCGATCCTTTTGGTAATATCTTGATCTACTAGAATAAAGTTTTAGTATGATTTAGTTTTGAGTTTTGCCTTATGATCCTTCTAAGTAATCGAGTTTGTGAGCTATATATAATAAAGATTAGTATTGAGTCAAGGGCTTGATTATCTTGCTATGATCATGAGGGAATTAAAGAAAAGAGAAAGAATAAAAAGAAGTAAAGAGATCATATCAAGCTTATGGAGGGTAATGACTTCACATATAAATGGTATGATGAATAAAATATGTTGAGAGTTGACAAACATAGTTTTGGTCATCATTGAAATTAATAGGAAGTAATAAAGAAAGAGAGGTTTTCACATATAAATATACTATCTTCGACATCTTTTATGATTGTGAGCACTCATTAAAGTATGACATGCTAAAGAGTTGATGTTGGAAAAGGAAGACAATGTAATGGGTTATGTTTTCTTATATCCGAAATAAAGTATATTGTCATGGATCATCCAACATGTTGAGCTTGCCTTTCCCCCTCATGCTAGCCAAATTATTTGCACCAAGTAGAGATACTACTTGTGCTTCCGAATATCCTTAAACCCAGTTTTGCCATGAGAGTCCACCATATCTACCTATGGATTGAGTAAGATCCTTCAAGTAAGTTGTCATGTTGCATGCAATCAAAAATTGCTCTCTAAATATGTATGATTTATTAGTGTGGAGAAAATAAACTTTATATGATCTTATGATATGGAAGCAATAAAAGCGACGGACTGCATAATAAAGGTTCATATCACAAGTGGCAACATAAAGTGATGTTCTTCTGTATTAAGATTTCGTGCATCCAACCTGTTGGGGATATCACTACTGGGCGTAAACCGGCCTATCTGGGCCGGGTTACTTCGTCAGTAGTTAAGTATGTTAAATCCCAAGAAGGCAGAGGAGGGCTCAAGGCCCATGGTCGGTTCAAGGCCTGTAGCCGTAAACCGGCGTTGGGATTTAACTTGTATTGTAAGTTAGGAATAAGTAGAGACCAAACCGGACACATCTATGAGCCGATATTGTGACTCTGTGAACCGACGGGCGTCACCCGTGTATATAAGGGGACGACCCGGCGGCGGTTCAAGGACAACAGACAACAACTCGAGACTTAGGCGAAGCTTGTTTGCTCCCTAGTCATCGAAACCCCATCAATTCCATCACAACTAGACGTAGGCTTTTACTTTCCTTGAAGGGGCCGAACTAGTATAAATTCTGTTGCGTCCCTGTGTCCGCTTTAACCCCTTCAAGCTAACCCATCGCGATGGCTCCACGACTAAGTCCTTTCTCTAGGACATCTGCCGTGACAAAACCACGACAGTTGGAGCCCACCGTGGGGCTATCACACGATGGTTTCAAGTTCTTGGAGGGCTGCTTTGAAGGACTCGAGGGCTACGTCGTGGGCTGGATGACTAAGAGTCGTCGCGGCAAGCTCTACATCGATGATGCAGGCTGGGGCCCCGAGGCCGGCTCAGTTGAGTATGGGTACCGGGTCCCCTTTGGTGGCATACACGTTTTCATCGGCAATATCGGTGAACCGGGCCCTGAGCCGGACATCTGCACCGACCTCATCGAAACGGCTCAGCATGTACAATCCGCCCGGGTTAAACCGGCCGTGAGGCGTGCCTTCGTCGGAGTCATCCATGGAGGAAGTTATGAGGATGGATCGGAATCCAGCGGCGAGACCGTCATTTGTTCATGCGACGAGTCATCAACCGGAGAAACCGAATCTCTATATCAGCTACAAGACGGCCGGATTGGGGGCTGTTCCGATGGCGACAGTATTCCGGACCCCTCTGATCTACCCAACCGAGTTGGAATATTCATGGCTGGCACACAAGCAGCACTTCATTCTTCAACCGCTGCGCTAATGACCTCCGGTTCAGTAGCAGCAACGGCTGCCGGGGCATGAGGCTCTGTACGCCCGCCGGCTCAAGTTCTATCAGATCTATTTGATGCATTGGCTGTGCTCATGGCTGAAGCTAATCCGGCGGATCAGGACGCCCACAGTGCAGAGATAGCAAAGGTGAAGGAACAGATCACCCAGGCCAAGGCAGACCTGGCAACTGAGGATGCCAGGATGACCGCAGAGCGGGCCGCTCTAGACGCACAAGCCTACAGGCTCATGTTGGACCAGAACGCGTCACATGAAGTCATGAAGAGGAAGTACCAATCCCGTTTGCCTCCAGTTTTCGAGGCCAGAGACCTTTTCAACACCCCAGGAGCAGGAACTAGTAATCCACTGGAGGTAAACCGGGCGGAGGCTCCCGCGACCGGTGCGCCGGTTCAGCCCCGTCAGATTGATCCGCCTCGCCAAAACACTGTTATACCTCAGGCTATTTCGACACCTCCGAGTCACTACTCCAACCTGATGGACAATCTCGTTGCCGCTGCTGCACGGCTGGAGGCCATTCCAAGTGAAGGTGACTCGCCATAGGCAGTAGAGACGCGACGGATCAACGAGCTTCTGAGGACGGCTTTGGTCCAACAGGAAGCATACTCGTACAGCCGCGACCGGATTCACACGACCCCTCGTCCAAGCCAGAGCTATAGCAGGCATATGGATGAACCGGCAGTGTCAAGTAATGAACGACGTGAAGCACCCCGCGGCAACAACCTGGCGGGTGGTGCTGATAACGCTCAGGAAGTGGTGGACCGGGCCCGAGCACGCAGGGAGGCCGAGTTAGCCGCACAGTATCAGGCTCGGCAGCTTACGCCGGTTCGTCCAACTGTCTCGATCGAACCTGGTGTTACTTCTAGTTCTTTGGGGGTGCCTTGCCTTGTCCCCGCTTTACGCAATGTGCGCCTGCCCAAGGATTTCAAAGGCCCACACAAGGTACCAAATTACACGGCGGATCAACCTCCAGAGACATGGGTGGAGAGCTATGAGATGGCCATAGAGATGCTTGATGTGGATGACGCGGCGTGTGCGAAGTACTTCACCATGATGCTTGAAAGAACGGCCTGCACTTGGTTAAAAAGCTTACAGGCCAATTCTATCAGTTCATGGGCCCAATTACGAGCCCGGTTTATCAATAATTTCAAGGATACATGTAAGCAGCCCATGTCGATAGTAGACTTAGCTGCCTATGTCCAGGAGGAAGGAAAATCGACGACTCATTGGGTGCACCGGGTCTCACAAGTGTTGCATTCATCAGACCGCATCAATGCTGACACCGCAGTCTTAACCCTAGAAGGCAACTGCCGGTTTGGGCCCCTAAAGCTGAAGTTGGGACGGATGAAGCGCCATTGCACTGACATGGGGACACTCATGGCTGCTTTGGTAAAGTATGCTGATTCTGATAGTACCAAGGATCCCGAATCTGATGATGACAAGGCAGGGATGGGAAAGAGGAACAACAACTCCAAAGGTCAGCAACATCACTGGGCAGGCAATGGTGGTGGAGGCAAGCGTAAAGCGGATGGGAACATGGATTTTGTGGCTAATACCAACGCGCAGGACAACGGCCAGCGACGCAAGGGTAAACCGAAAAATCGCAGTGGGGTGCCCAATCCTAACCCGGACCGCCTAAACTATCTGCTGAGCCAGCCCTGTCCCAGACATGGGACGAAGGAGGCGCCAGCAAACCACCTTGGGAAGGATTGCTTCATTATGCAGGAGTTCAAGAATTCTAATGCTTTCCGGTATGATCACGGCTCTGGCGGTGGCTCAGGATCCGGCCGGGTTACGGTGGAGGAAATTCCGGTTCAGGATTTAATGGTAATCCGGGCGGACATAATAATCAAAATAATCAGAACAACCAGGGTGGTTACAACCAACAGCAGCAATAGTCAAGTTACCAGAGCAACCCAAAGCAGTTGAATAGTGGGCAGTACCATGTCTTCACCACTAGCTTGGACAAGCGAGACCGGAAGGTTCCGAGGCGGGCAGTCAACTCTGTTGAACCGGCCGTGCCCCATTATCTACGCTGGTCTGAACAGCCAATCATATGGAGCAGAGAGGATCACCCTCCCCAGGTTGATAATCCGGGTTAGTTGGCTCTGGTGGTGGTGCCTCAGGTGGGAGGTTACAAGTTCACCAAGGTGCTCATGGATTGAGGGAGCAGCATTAATATCTTGTACTATGAGACCTTCCGTCGTATGGGACTAACAGATAAAAATCTCAAACCGTCCAATATAGTGTTCCATGGTGTGGTGCCTGGCAAGTCAGCCTATCATGTTGGTAAGATAGCTCTGGAAGTGGCCTTTGGAGATGATCATGATTCCAGGTTGGAGATACCGACGTTTGAAGTGGTGAAAATCCAAAGTCCATATCACGCCCTGTTTGGGCGACCGGCCTACGCCAAGTTTATGGCATGACCCTGTTATGTGTATTTGCAGCTCAAGATGCCGGGTCACATGGGGACAATAACGGTTCACAGAAGCCGTAAAATCGCTTTGGAGCACGAGGAAGGAGATGCGGCCTACACAGAGTCGGTTTGTGCCACCGAGGAGCTGAAGTATTATAAGGACAATGTTGATCCGGCGGACATGAATCCATTAAAGAAGCCAACTACGGAGCATGATCCGGCCCTGAAGTTCAAATTGGCAGCTGAAACTAAGCTTGTTGACTTCATGCCTGGCGATTCGTCCAAGCAGTTCAGCATCAGTGCCAACATGGATCCGAAATAGGAAAGCGCGCTCATCGAGTTCATCCGTGAGAATCAGGACATTTTTGCATGGAAGCCCTCTTAGCAGCTGGCTTTATTTTTGAAATTTTTCACCCTGAGTGGCTTGCCAATCCGGTGCTAGTCCTTAAGAAAAACGGCACCTGGCGCATGTGTGTGGATTACACAGATCTTAATAAGGCTTGTCCAGCAGATCCTTTTGCCCTCCCCCGTATTGATCAAATTATTGATGCTACGGCGGGTTGCGAGCGTTTAAGTTTTTTGGATGCATATTCTGGCTATCATCAGATCAAAATGGTAGTTAAGGACCAGGAGAAGACGGCATTCATAACTCCTTTTGGAGCCTTCTGCTATGTGTCTATGCCCTTTGGGCTCAAGAGTGCCCAGGCAACTTATCAACGGTGTGTACAAAATTGTTTTCACAAGCAGATTGGCCGTAATGTACATGCTTACGTGGATGATATTGTGGTCAAATCCAGGGAGAAGGAGACTCTGGTTGACGATTTGAAGGAAACCTTTGATAACCTGAGGATGTACAAGATGATGCTTAATCCAGCCAGGTGTGTCTTTGGTGTACCGACAGGCAAGCTATTGGGGTTTCTGGTGTCCAACAGGGGAATTGAGGCCAATCCGGAGAAGATCACAACCATCACCTCCCTGGCTAAACCGAAGTGTATCAATGATGTTCAACGCCTGGCAGGCCGGATTGCCGTGTTGAGCCGGTTTATCAGCCGCCTTGGTGAGAAAGCAATCCCTTTGTATCAGATGTTGAAGAAGACGGATCAGTTCATCTGGAGTTCTGCTGCTGATGAAGAATTTGAGGACTTAAAGCGACAATTGGCCAATCCGTCTGTGCTCGTCGCTCCCATTGACAAGGAACCGTTACTACTGTATGTAGCTGCTAATGCTTGTGCGGTCAGCGTGGCTATTGTGGTGGAGCGAAAGGAGGCAGGTAAGGAGCATCCGGTTCAACGTTCGTTCTATTATATCAGCGAGGTACTCATTGAGTCCAAGCAAAGGTATCCGCATTGGCAGAAGCTGGTATATGGAGTTTTTATGGCAAGCCGGAAGCTCAAGCAATACTTCCAAGGGCACCCCATTACGGTGGTCAGTTCTGCTCCCTTGGGGGATATCATCCAGAACCGTGAAGCGACTGGCCGGATTGCCAAGTGAGCCATAGAGCTTGGGCCGCACGGTTTGAAGTATGTGCCTCGGACGGCGGTTAAGTCTCAAGCACTTGTTGATTTCATCAATGATTGGACGGAACTGCAAGCACCTGAAGAAAAACCGGATCACACATATTGGACCATCCATTTTGACGGATCCAGGCAATTGGAAGGCTCGGGGGCTAGAGTCGTATTAACTTCCCCACGAGGTGATAAGTTTTGTTATGTTCTCCACTTAATGTTCCCTTGTACTAACAATGCAGCTGAGTATGAAGCCTTGCTCCATGGTCTCCGGATAGCTAAGGAGATGACTCTAAGTTGAGTTAAGTGCTTCGGTGACTCGGACCTCGTGGCTCAGCAAGTATCTGGCACTTGGGACTCCAAGGACCCGATCATGGCAGCATATCGTCATGAGGTCGATATTGTTGCATGTCACTTTAAAGGCTATCAGGTGGACCACGTGGACCGGTGGAAGAATGAAGCGGCGGACGCTTTAAGCCGGCTGGGTTCTTAGCGCAAACCGGTCTCGCCCAATGTTTTTCTGGATGTGCTGCACAACCCGTCGGTCAAGATCCCTGGTGAAGCGGATTTGGCTATTCCTGATCCGGAGGCTCAATTGGTTGCAGCTCTTCATGTTATTCCAGATTGGACGCTTCCTTACCTGGCATACAAGAACCGGGGTGAGTTACCAGAGGATGAGACTCTGGCCCGACAGATAATCCGGTGATCCAAGTCCATGACTATTATCAACGGCGAGTTGCATCATTGCAGTGTGTCAGGGGCGTTTCAACGTTGTGTGTCTCCTGAAGAAGGCCATGAAATTTTGCGTGAGATCCCCGAAGGAGATTGTGGTCACCACGCCGGTTCAAAATCTCTGGTGGCTAAAGCGTTTCGCCATGGCTTCTATTAGTTAACTGCTCATGCTGATGCGGAGGATCTGGTCGGACGATGTGATGGTTGCGACTTGGGGGCTGGATATGGTTGGGCCTTTCAAAAGGTCCAAAGATAAGAAGACCCACCTCCTGGTGGCGGTTGACAAGTTTACAAAGTGGGTCGAGGCTGAACCTGTTAGCAAGTGTGATGCAGCCATGGCGGTTCAGTTCATCAAAAAAGTAATTTTCCGGTTTGGCTTTCCACACAGTATCATCACTGATAATGGTACCAATTTGTCCAAAGGTGCCATGAAGGAGTTCTGCGAAAGGGAGCACATTCGGCTCGACATTTCATCGGTGGAACACCCACAGTCCAATGGTCAAGCAGAAAGGGCTAATCAAGAGATCTTGAGAGGCATCAAGCCCCGGCTTATGGTTCCTTTGCAAAGAACACCGGGTTGTTGGGTAGAAGAGTTACCATCTGTGCTATGGAGCATCAATACTACACCCAGCAGATCAACAGGATACACACCGTTCTTCATGGTCTATGGAGCGGAGGCGGTTCTCCCTAGTGATATCCATCATGACTCACCTTGTGTGGCGGCTTATGTTGAAGCGGACAATGAGACAGCACGGCAAGATGCTTTGGACCTGTTGGATGAAGAACGTGACATAGCAGCCGCCCGCTCGGCGATTTACCAACAGGATCTTCGTCGTTATCACAGTCGCCGAGTCAGAACCAGAACATTTCAGGAAGGACATTTGGTGCTTCGGCTCATCCAAGATCACGCTGATATGCATAAGCTATCCCCACCTTGGGAGGGGCCTTTCATGGTCAGCAAGAATCTGCACAACGGTTCATACTATCTGATCGGTGTTCGAGAGCATAAAGACTCACGTACGTCAGAGGAAGAGACCAACAGGCCGTGGAACATAGCTCATCTTCGGCCTTACTATACCTGAGCCATTGGCTCTACTTATGTACATATTACGACGATGTATATATTATGATTAAATATAATAAACCGGAACCTCAGCTAAAGCGGGGTATCTGTTCTTGTACATCATGTGTGGTTACATGGAGTTGTTCTAAAGCGGCCTCCGGTTTACCCCTTGAGTTAGCTTTTCAAAAGCATCATGTTATATCACTTGGGGGCTTGGTCGTGTCCGAACCAATGCAATACCTCTTGATAGGCGAGAGCCACCAGATCACTTGGGGACTTGGTCATGTCTGAACCAGTCATGCCTCTTGATCGGCCTAAAGGCCACATAATCACTTGCGGGCTTGGTCGAACCCGAACCATTGCCATGACACTTGATCGGCATAAATGCCACGGTTTCATTTGGGGACCTGGCTGACTTGAACCATAGCTACACCTATCGGGAGCTTGGTCATGTCCGACCAAGGTAACGCCATCTGATCAGCTCAAATAAGCCTCTTTTTGCAAATGGTTTTATCATTGCCTTTGCTTCACAATTTTCTTTGATAGATATTTTCTTTCTTTTTTGTTGCGTTTTTTAAACCAACAAAATTTTAAAACCGGTTCACACTGTCAATTGACGGAACACGGTCCATTTTTAATCCGGAGACTATTTGCTCGGCTTGATTTTTTTGTTAACATCCTATTACGGAGTAACACGGTGTTTTACAACCTGGCACGGTTTACATGGTAAACCGGCATCATATATATACAGGAGCTGCTATCTCCTCCAACAGTGTGGGTTTATAACTCCGCTTCAAGATTGGCCAAGCCAACTTCGCGTCCAACGATGGCAGGTATTATGTATCTCAAAATTTGGTCATATACTTAAAGATTTCAGATATTTTGATTTCATGTATGCAGACATCATATTCCGCCTGACGGTACAACCGCGGTGGCACTTTAAGATTTTTTATTGCAGAAAGTACTTTGGAAAGTTCATCACCCAAAGGAAGAGCAAGTTGCAGTAATTATGCATGAAGGCATATCAACATCAAAAGTATCAGCTAGCCTATTACAAGGCAACACAGTGCCCACAATAAGATCACTGTTTTTCGCAAGGGAGAAGCAGTTTTAAACCGGCTTCTGGTTCAAGCTTGGTCACCAGCTTGGCCTGATGGTTGTGGGTCGTCCCGCGCCGCTTCAGCTTCAGTTTCTCTACCCAGCAGCTGGAAATCAACAATGTCCAGTCGATTCCCATTAATGCTCGAAAGACAGCTTCATCATGGATCAGCAACAACGGTTCAATATCGGGAGCATAAGTATGCTTACGGATTGGAGGGAGAAGATTTTCCGCTTCATGAATTGGGGCAGCTACTCGCTTGTTTTGATTGTCATAATGGGCTTGATAGTGAGACAAGTCTGCTTCTTCAGCCAATTGGCAAGCTAGCAGACGCACCTCCCGGTTTATTGCTCGCAGATCCGCTTCACCAAATTCTAACCCGTCTTCCTTCAAGCTGGGATAGCCGTGAGCCGCTTCAATAGGATCAAATCCCAGCACCCAAGCTTTTGCCCGGATTAAGGCATTGATCGTGCCGGTTCGAGCAGCAGATTTCTTCAGCTCCTCAACCCGGGCAGGAAGCACCGACAGTTTCTGCAGAGTGTCCTGAATCAAAGTGGGCGCCGTCTTGTTGTGGGATGCAGTATAGATGATCCGCTGTGCACCAGTATACAGTTGTTCGATCAAAGTATAGGCGGCTTTCAATTTGTTCCGCACATCTGACCCCAAATGACCAATGCGTGTCCCTAAAATATCACAAAGGGTTAACAAACCGGCAACTCTGTAAGACGGTCGAATCGATACAGAAATCAAACCGGCTTACCAAAGATACCAGTGGTCATGGCATGCACATGCCGCTTTATGCTGGCCAGTTCGTCCACCACCGGTTTAAGTGCAGCCTTGGCATCTTCTGCTCATTTCGTTAAAGCGGATTTTTTAGTGGCCCAATCCGCCCGCTCTTTCTTGAAGCCCTCCTTAAGCTGTTCCATGGCACGTAAAGCGCTGGTTAACTCCTCTTTTGCTTTGGAGGTTTCGGCTTGTTGGGACTTCAGATTTTCTTGGAGATCGGTGACTTGGTTCTCTTTAGTCTTCAGTTCAGCCTGCATACAGACAGTTATATGATTCAGCAAGCATTGCAAGAATTGAAGCACCAACCACATAACAAGTTATACACCTGGCGCTTGGGGGCTAATGCCTATTTGATCTTCATATTTCACTTGATTATAAAGTCCCAAGCTCAATACAAGTATTCAACTTGGCACTTGGGGGCTAATGGCTATTTGTTCAAATAAGTTCTGATGCGGTGATATTAATTACTTAAGTCCCGGTTTAACTGCACTAAGTTGAACCGGCCCTTGGGGGCTACATCAGCGAATTTAAAGGCTTTAACATTTATATTACTAAGTCCCGGTTTGAAAGAAGATTACAAACCGGTCCTTGGGGGCTAGGCGAGTCAGCAAGCATTGAAGCATACAAGCAGGAAAGAGTATATGAAGGTTACCTCATATTTATCTTTCATCATGTTAACCAGACCGGCTTCATAGTCACGACTGGTATACAGCCAGTTTAGATAGCCGGAATGGATGTCTTGGGCGTTCAGAGAAGCGTAAGTCGCCAGATCAACATTCCACTTGCCCTTGCCAAAGGCACCAAATTCTTCCTTGGCAGTATCTTTAGACAAAGCGACAGGATTGCTTGGCTCTGTATGGCCAATGCCAGTAATAACAACTTCATCATCCTTGGCGTCGCCGGTATGCACGGGGGCCGTTGGCTTATCAATAGGCTTTGATGGATTGGTGGATTTCTCAATCCGGGTGGGGCTTGTGGGCTGGTTGACAGGACTTGAGGTATCAATAGGCCCCTCTTCAACAATATGATTGTCATCCTGTTGCGGTGGATCATTGGGTATATCTTTAGGAATAGCCGCTTCAAGATCTGGTATTGTGCCCGGTTCAGGGACGGCATCTTCTTCAGCCGCTTTATCTAAGCGAGCCTTTTTGCTTGGCTTAGGCTTGGCCCTGAAAGGAGTAACAAAGGTTAGTATAATATATACTACAAAGTAATACACCAAAAGCATTATGATAAGTATGGCTCACCCAAGCATTGTTTTGAGCGGCGGCAGCTGGGTAGCTGATGACTCGCCAGATGATGAAGGGGAAGTGACCTGATAATCAGAGTCAGACGGATTAAAAGGTTGACGAAGATAGCCCATTTTAGGACAAGCACTAATAGGCAAATTAGAGACCTCTGAATGGCGTTTCCGAACGGGACTATTCGATAAACCGGCGGAGGTAACTACCTGGCCACTATGCCGGGTTGTGCGGCGAGCTTCATGCTGTTGGGTCTTCATAAGAAATTTGGGATCCAAGTAAGCAAGAGGATGAGAAAACTTAACCTTCCGGTTTGCCTGACGGATTTTTAGTGAAGGCAAAGGATCTGAATCAGAGGAAAGAATAATTACCTCTGCAACATCAGCATGACTGGCTTCGGCATCATCCTGACAAATATCATCATCAATAAGGCGCATGAAAAATAAGCCAAGTGAATTAATCTCTACCTCAAGGTCTGGGTTACCCACATTGTCATCAGCGGCCGGATCAGAGGAGGTAGTGGTTCTTTTCCTGCGGGTAGTCTTCTTCACAGCTTTAGTCTTTTGCCGGGTTGATTGTTCCGGTTTATCTACTTTTTCTGGCTTCTCCTGTGGAAGTTTTTGCTCCAAAACGGATCATTACCCTGTTTAAACAGACGTTGGTGTTAAACAATGACCAGATATACCAATAGCAGGTTCAATAAAAGGAAAGATCAAACTCTTACAGCTGGCGGTTTGTTGGTAGCACAGAAGGGAAGCAGGCCGGTTTGAGCATAGACGTATTCCGGTTTATTCAGCATTTTATTCACAGCCTCTGTGATTTCTTCATCAGTAAGCTGGATGTTAGCATGCCGCAGTGGGTCATCAACACTGCCAGTATACTCGCACATCAAACCGGAGCGCTGACTAAGGGGCAGTATGCTCCACGATATCCAACAGCGAGCGAGATCAACTCCTGATAAACCATTGGCCATGAAGGCTCTAAGCTTGGACAGTTGAGGAGTGTATTTGCTTCTCTCCTTGGTAGTGAACCTTTGCGGAAAGGGGTGTGTATTGCTAAGCCGCTCCGGACGAAAGCCAGGCAAAGGATTTGCACCAGCAGGGGAGGTGTCTTTGCAATAGAACCATGTTTGGTTCCACTCTTTGGGGTGGCTGTGCAGTTTGGCGTGAGGGTATGTGACCTCTTTTCTTTTCTGAATCGCCACACCACCCAATTCTGTGTTGGAACCGTCAGTAAACTCAGTGCGGCAGTTTAGATGGAAGCAGTCTCTGAACAGTTCAACGGTGGGCTCCTCTTGAAAGAACGCCTCATAAAGTACATGGAAATGACACATGTTTGTGACAGAGTTGGGGCCAATGTCTTGCGGGTGGAGTTGAAAATTGGCTAAAACGTCCCGATAAAATTTAGAACCGGGCGGCTTAAAGCCCCGGGTTAAGTGATCTACGAAAATTACAACCTCTCCTTCTTGAGGTGTGGGAGGGCATTCTTCCCCAGGGCCCTCTAATGGATGGTATTTTTGCTGCCTAAAGCATCGATCAGGACTAAGTTGTTCAGTTCAGTCTCTGTGACGCGAGAAGGAACCCAGTTGCACTCATATACTTGCTTGGCCATGAAGAAATCTACAAAATAGGTGATTCCGGTTCAAGAATGCATTGATTAAAGTACACTGGCATGTCCAATATTAAAACCGGAGACAGTTCTATCTAAACCGGAGTTTTATGGAGCAACAGCGTCTGGCGGTTCAACAAGGGGACTAATGGTATATACCGGTTTGGCAATTTTTTCTACAAAGTTAAACCGCCTGGTCTAAACATTGAAGCAGATGAGTAAGTTTACAGAAACAGATTTCACAAGACTTCTCTACAGCGACGGTTCTGAAGCAAGTTCAGAAAAGAAGGAAAATATTCAAGGTTTAAAAAAGAACAGTACTGAATCAATTGGTAGAGATACATATAGATCTATGGACTTGAGGCATGAAACTGAAGGCGGATGCTAAAACCTACCGCTACACAAAGCAAGGATTCACAGATGCATCTAGGAGCTATCGTTTGAACACGAAACAGGCGATGAACACTAGGAGAACATGAAACCCTAGAACAGATCTATGTTGAAAAGAATAGAAGACTTACTGGAGATGAGAAAGACGCGGAACATTGCCGCGGTGCTCTTGTGCGCCCAGGTTGATGCAGCAGCCAAGGTTGATGCAGAGGTTGACGGTGGCGGCGAAGCTCTGAAGCTAGGCGACGCGAGGAAGACGAAGCAGAAGGGAACGGAGGGGAAAAAGAAATTACCCTTCGGTCCTATTTATAAGGCAAGGGACAGGAGTCAGGCGCGAAAATTAAGGGACTGTGGGCCTGGAAATGAAGATGTCGCCTTAATTGTCGCAGACCTATTAAGGTTCTTTATAACAGGTGACATCATGCCGGTTTACAACGACCAGAGAAGAGACCATCACGGCGGTTCAACAAACTACAAGAAGATATTGAAGATGAAGATTTTTGCTAAAGGATTGACATGAACATGTTCAAATCAATCTAGGGCCTAATGTTGGGGATATCACTACTGGGTGTAAACCGGCCTATCTGGGCCGGGTTACTTCGTCAGTAGTTAAGTATGTTAAAGCCCAAGAAGGCAGAGGAGGGCTCAAGGCCCATGGTCGGTTCAAGGCCTGTAGCCGTAAACCGGTGTTGGGATTTAACTTGTATTGTAAGTTAGGAATAAGTAGAGACCAAACCGGACACATCTATGAAACGGTATTGGGACTCTGTGAACCGACGGGCGTCACCCGTGTATATAAGGGGACGACCCGGCGGCGGTTCATGGACAACAGACAACAACTCGAGACTTAGGCGAAGCTTGTTTGCTCCCTAGTCATCGAAACCCCATCAATTCCATCACAACTAGACGTAGGCTTTTACCTTCCTTGAAGGGGCCGAACTAGTATAAATTCTCTTGCATCCCTATGTCCGCTTTAACCCCTTCAAGCTAACCCGTCGCGATGGCTCCACGACTAAGTCCTTTCTCTAGGACATCTGCCGTGACAAAACCACGACACAACCCTAAAAGCACATGACAACCTCTGCTTCCCTCTGTGAAGGGCCTATCTTTTACTTGTGTCTTATACCTTATGCAAGAGTCATGGTGATCTTCACCTTTCCTTTTTACATTTTATCCTTTGGCAAGCACCTTCTGTTGGAAAGATCCTGATATATATCCAATTGGATGTAAGTTAGCATGAATTATTATTGTTGACATTACCCTTGAGGTAAAAGGTTGGGAGGCAACACTATAAGCCCCTATCTTTCTCTTTGTCCGATTAAAACTCCATACACATAAGTATTGTGTGAGTGTTAGCGATTGTGAAAGACTAAATGATAGTTGAGTATGTGGACTTGCTGAAAAGCTCTTACATTGACTCTTTTCGATGTTATGATAAATTGCAATTGCTTCAATGACTGAGATCATAGTTTGTTGGTTCTCAGTGAAGTTTCTGATTCATACTTGACATTGTGAATACATTATTACTTGAGCATAAGAAATCATATGACAATATCCATATATGTTGTTCTTATAGAATGATCATGATGCCCTCATGTTCGTATTTTATTTTATCGACACCTCTATCTCTAAACATGTGGACATATTTATCCTTATCGGCTTCCGCTTGAGGACAAGCGAAGTCTAAGCTTGTGGAGTTGATACGTCCATTTTGCATCATGCTTTTATATCGATATTTATTGCATTATGGGCAGTTATTACACGTTATGTCACAATACTTATGCCTATTCTCTCTTATTTTACAAGGTTTACATGAAGAGGGAGAATGCCGGCAGCTGGAAATCTGGGCTAGAAAAGGAGCAAATATTATAGACCTATTCTGCACAGCTCCAAAAGTCCTGAAACTTCATGGAAGTTATTTTTGGAATTAATAAAAAATATTGGCGAAAGAAAGTACCAGAGGGGGCCCACACCCTGGCCATGAGGGTGGGGGGCGCGCCCTACCCCCCTGGGCGCGCCCCCTACCTCATGGGCCGCCTGGCAGGCCTCCGGTGCCCATCTTATCACTAGAAAAAAATACACATCCGTGACATTTTGGGCCGAACAAATTTTTTTCTGTCATACATATGAAACTTCTATGATGATCATTGTGACAAAACCCGTTATCATCATAGATGTGGTGGGCTCCTACTTCTATGAAAAAAAATCATGATAGGATATGGGCTTTTCATCCTGGGCGGGCCGGAGACGCAGCTGCATGACATTCTTTGGGCCGTCCATGACGGAAAGAACCATGGTAGAAGCGAGGGCGAGGAAAATTTCGAGGAGTTCCTGGTTACGGTGGGAGGTCGGGGGCCAAACGATGCGTGTTTCTCTCATACACGTACGCGCGTGTGTGCGAGGCATTGTCTCTAACTGAACCCGAGCGAGTTGTTGGGCTCTAACTGAACCCGAGCGATTGCACTGTAGGCTACGCGTTACTGAACCCGAGCGATCGATCGATGGCTGTTAACTGAACCCGATCGAGCAATTCCTTCGCTACTGCTACTAACTGAAGCCGATCGATTGGATGGACAGTGAGCATTG
>NC_041388.1:6283308-6347998 GCF_002162155.2 Triticum dicoccoides | reverse complement strand
CCGTGGAGGGGTGGTTGAACAGGACCCCATGGTGTGGAGGGCTGGATGAACAGTAGACTATGGAGGGGTGCCTGTGGAGGGGTGGTTGAATAGGACCCCGTGGTGTGGAGGGCTGGATGAACAGTAGACGATGGAGCGGTCGTTGAACAGTAGCCGGTGGAGTAGCACGCGGTGGAGGCTGGATGAACAGGAGCCCGTGGAGGCTGGAGGAGGTCGACGGTAGCCCATGGAGGCTAGAGGAGGTCGACGGTGGAGATGAACAGTATCCCGCGGAGTCCCGTTTTGCGGTACGCCACACCCCTCCCGATGAACATGACCCCCGTTTCGACCGTTGGAGGTCCGTTTCGTCCATTTTTCGGCACGCCACACCCCTCCCGATCAACAGGACCCCCATTTCAACCGTAGCGCTCCAACACAAGTCCGTTTCCTTCGCTTTGCGGTACGCCACACCCCTCCCGATCAATAGGACACCTGTTTCGACCGTAGGAAGTCTGTTTCCTCCATTTTGTGGTACGCCATACCCCTCTCGATGAACAGGATCCCGTTTCAAACGTGGCTGATCGAACACAAGGCTGTTTCCTCCGTTTTGCGGTACGCTAGGCCTCATTTCCATCACCTGTTCCGTCCAAGCCCTCCCGATGAACACGACCGCACATTCCATTACGAGCCAGCCGGTTGGCTTCCAAGCGTTCCATTGCCTCCCAATGAACACGACGCATTTCGTTGGCTCCCCATGAACACGACGCATTCCGTTGCCTCCCCATGAACACAACGCATTCCATTGCCTCCCCATGAACACGACAATGACGTTGTTTCTCTGTTCCGACCCAGCCATGTACACGAGCTCTAGCCGTAAGTATGCGCGAGTAGGCATTCGAGACCCTGCCCATATGTACGTACATGGACGTATTTTCTTTCTTGCACTCTGGCCGCTGTACGTACGTGTACAAGCTATGTGCGCGCCTCTACTATGACACGTACGCGCCTCTACTACGACACGTGCACGCCTCTACATCGACCAGTATATATGTACGTACATGTTCGCGACCAGAATGACAACGCTACGTACGCTTCGACCAGGTGGGTCCCGACTGTCAGGCACTTCCTTGCCTGTGAAGATGTAGCTGGTGGGTCCCAGCAGTCAGGGGGCGAATCGTTTTGTTTTTTTTGCCCCGACGCACTTCCTTGCGTGCGAAGGTGTAGCTGCTGGGTCCCAGCAGTCAGGGGGAATCGTTTTGTTTTTTCTTTTGCCCGGACGCACTTCCTTGCGTGCAAAGATGTAGCTGGTGGGTCCCAGCAGTCAGGAGGGCGAATCGTTTTTTTCGGACGCACTACCTTGCGTGCGAAGATATAGCTGGTGGGTCCTAGCAGTAAGGGGGGCGAATCGTTTTTTTCGGATGCACTTCCTTGTGTGTGCGAAGATGTAGCTGGTGGGTCCCAACAGTTAGGGGGAAACGTTTTTTTCGCAAAATACGGTGGCCTGTCCAGTGGGTCCCCGCTGTCAGGTGGAGGAATAATTATTTTTCGCGTAATAAGGAGGCACTTCCGTGCTGCGGCCGTCGACCCAGCTGTCAGCCTCTCCACGTACAGTCCACGTCCGATGGCAGCCATTCCTTGATCACGTTGACCACGCCGTGCCGAGAGCACCAAAGCGGTGGACGACGGCGAGGCCTAGGACGGGGATGACGCGGAGCCGGGGAAGACGCGGCAGTGGATGCCCACGCGTAGAGCAGTATGAGGGTTCACTCGTTCGGCTGCAGTGTGAGGCTGCCGTCGCCGCAGAATAATAGGGGGTGTGGGTGCGTAGAGGTATGGCCTGGCCAGCAGTGGGAGTAGTATGGGGCGGTGAGGCCTCCGTGGCATCACAGCCGGCCACGGGCGGCAGGAGCAGGTGGCACGACCGGCGCTGCTTTGGGCGGCTGGAGCAAGAAGACCAGAGGTCTAAGAAGCACTACGGCCGTTGGATGGACATCATACGGTCAGTGGAGCTAGAATCGTTCATATCTTGACTAAAGTTGACAAAGGCATTCGTCCCAGTCAACTTAGTAGGCCCACAAGTCAGCCTCCCACCAAGGTGGGTCCCAGCTAGCAGGGGATATTCATTTTTTGTACGTAATAAGGAGGCACTTCCGGTGGGTCCGAGCTGACAGCGGGGGGAATGTTTTTTTCGTGAAATACGGTGGCCCGTCCTATGGGTCCCAACAGTCAGGGGGAAACGTTTTTTTTCGCGAAATACTGGTGGCCCGTCCGGTGGGTCCCTGCTGTCAGGTGGAGGAATAATTATTTTCCGCGTAATAAGGAGGCACTTCCATGCGGCTGCCGTGGACCCAGCTGTCAGCCTCTCCACGCACAGTACTCTTCCGATGGAAGTCGGTCATTGACCACATTGACCACGCCGCGGTGAGAGCACCACGGCGGTGGACGACGGCGAGGCCAAGGAAGGGGACGACGCGGAGCCGGTGAAGACGCGGCAGTGGAAACCCTTGCGGATAGGAGTACGAGGGTTCACTGGTTTGGCAGCGGTGTGAGGCTGCCGTGACCGCAGAATAATAGGGGGTGTGGGTGAGTAGAGGGATGCCCTGGCCAGTGGTGGGTGTAGTAGAGGGAGCTGAGGCCTGCGCGGTAGCACAGCCGGCCACGGGAGGTGGGAGCAGGTGGTCCTGCCGGCGCTGCTTTGGCGGCTGGAGCAAGAAGATCAGAGATTTAAGAAACACAATGGCCATTGGATTGACATCCAATGGTTATGTCCGCTAGAATCTTTTGTTGACATATATAATAACTAAAAAAATCTTGCATATGCGTCAACTAAACAGGCCCACAAGTCGGACCACTCCCTCTTTTTTTAATAATTTATACATAGCTCATGGCAACTTCTTATGCAATTTATTGCAGTCGTTTTTTTGGTTGGCCAAGGCCAATTTCACATATTTCTATGGGTTCCAAACTATTTTTAATACCGAAATGTCGAGCCAGATTTAAAGTACTTCAAAGATATATTGAAATTAGGTTAATACCCAGTGAAATAGGAATCTGAAAATGTTAAAAAATTCAGAAATTATAAAGTAATTGCTAATTTGTCATCTGTTTTTATATTTACAACCCATTTCACATTACTTTCAAGATTTGCAGGCGTCTTGAAAGAGTTGCAGCCCATCAGGGCGTAGAAAAATAAGTAGGCCTGGATTGGGTATTCTTCAGAAAAAATAAACTTGGCTCATTTTCACAAAGAAAAAATAGCTGGGTTGGTCACATGGTGAACATAAAATATAAGCCTGGGCTAGACGGGCCACATCCCAGTTCAAATTCTACTCCGTCTCAACAATACCAAACAAAAAAAATATTGCTCGAGTAGCTACGGCCCAAGTGTCAGCTCATCTTGTGATGTTCTCTTGTCTATTGACTATATACGCTCATAATGTCGTGGGTCCCAGATGTCAGGAAAACACTAGGAGGAAGCATTTTATTTTTCCATACGCTGATGTAGTGGGCCCCTACTATCATCCTCTCCACGTACTTCTGCCGATTCCTGTTGTTTGTTGACCATGTTGAAAACGCGAGAGGGCGGCGCCGCAGCGAGCGCACCAAAGCGCGTGGAGGACGTGGGCGTTAACGATTTAGGAGACGGTGGGGCTGCGATGCGTGCGCTGAGGCGCAGCCAGCCGTGGGAGGCGGAAGCAGGCGGCCCCGCCAGCGCTGGTTTGGTTTTGGCGGCTGGAGGACGACAGGACTGAAGAAACACGACAGAATGTAAAAGCAGCAGGAGTACTTAACAACCTTAACTGAAACCAGCAGGGGCACTTAACAAACAAAGCTGAAAGCAGTTTGAGTACTTATGCAGGTTCAACCATACAAAGCACGCCTCGAACAGTGCTACTTTGCCTATAGTTAACCAAGGGTGAGGCCGCCAAGCCCAAGGACAAGGCCCAGGCGCCACCCCACGCATCCACAACCTTCTGAAAGCGGCTTCATCTCGCAACGTGGTCAATAAACAGGATATTCGCTTTAGAGCCATGGAAAAGCATGAACATAATCTTCTGTCCTATTCTCCAAGATGGACGAGGCTTCATTATTTGAGACCACCCATGAATAAGTATCTTTTCACCTCCAAGGGGAATTGAGTAGGTCGACATAAACATCATGTTGTGACCAAGCGCAAGTCTGACCCGACCATGGTTAGGCATCTGTATAGGAACAATAGAACTCGTCAGTTCCTGTTTCAAGAAGATCACAGCTGTAAAACTGTGTATTAGAAATAGTTTATGAACAACATATATAACAGAAAACAACTCGTACCATAAGTTTCTCGACACAGTTGGACCTGTTCAACGAGTGCAGCAGTGGCACACATATCCCACGTGGCTTCCACCATTGAAACGCCCCACAAGGACCTCAAGACGATCAATAAAGTGTAGGAACTTGTGGATGTCGATCCAGGCAACTTCAGTGCCATTAGTAACAACCGAGTTATTACAGAGTAACACTACAAAAAAAATACACATCCGTGACATTTTGGGCTGAACGAAATTTTTTTTGACATACATATGACACTTCTATGACGATAATTGTGACAAAACCCGGTATCATCATAGATGTGGTGGGCTCCTACTTCTATGAAAAAAAATCATGACAGAAAATGGGATTTTCGTCCTGGGAGGGCCGGAGACGCAGCTGCATGACATTCTTTGGGCCGTCCATGACGGAAAAAACGATGGTAGAAGCGAGGGGGAGGAAAATTTCGGGGAGTTCCCGGTTACGGCGGGAGGTCAGGGGCCGAGCAATGCGCGTTTCTCTCGTACACGTACGTGCGTGTGTGCGAGGCGTTGGCTCTAACTGAACCCGAGCGAGGCGTTGGGCTCTAACTGAACCCGAGCGATTGCACTGCATGCTACACGTTACTGAACCGGAGCGATCGATCGATTTCCGTTAACTGAACCCGATCAAGCGATTCCTTGGCTACTGCTACTAACTTAAGCCGATCGATGCTGCCTCTGGATGAACAGTGAGCGTTGCAGGGGGGGTGTTTGGATGAACAGTGAGCAGTGGCGTTGCCTCTGGATGAACATGACCCCGTGGTGTGGAGGGCCGGATGAACAGTAGACGGTGGAGGGGTGCCCGTGGAGGGGTGGATTAAAATGACCCCGTGGTGTGGAGGGCAGGATGAACAGTAGACGGTGGAGGGGTGCCCGTGGAGGGGTGGTTGAACAGGACCCCGTGGTGTGGAGGGCTGGATGAACAGTAGACGGTGGAGGGGTGGTTGAAAAGTAGCTAGTGGAGTAGAGCGCGATGGAGGATGGATGAACAGGAGCTCGTGGAGGCTGGAGGAGGTTGACAGTGGATGAACAATAGCTCGTGGAGGCTGGAGGGGGTCGACGGTGGATATGAACAGTATCCCGTGGAGTCCCGTTTTGCGGTATGCCACACCCCTCAGCGAGGTCAACCACTGAGTCCTTCTCCTGTCCGTTGCTGATGATCTTGTATTGCTTCTGGATGTCGACAAGCTTGTTGCACCAGATGGCCGAATCGTCGCGTTCTTCCTTCTCTCCACCATAGCGAAGGTGCAGTTGGCGCTGCCGATGAAATGGGCGAATTCTCTAGAACATGGTGCAGCCATAGGACTGAGGCGAGGCAGAGCTTCACCGACTCCGTATCGTTGGTGTACATCACATTCAACTTGGTGCAGCCATAGGACTGAGGCGAGGCAGAGCTTCACCGACTCCGTATCGTTGGTGTACATCACATTCAACTTGGTGCATCCATATAGGACTAAACGGCAAACTCAAAGGGGAACTCCTTGCTGAAGTCCATATCCAGCAGGCTCACCCCTCGGATCGCCATTGGAGTCTCTTCGAGTGAACCGATATGTAGGCGGCGGCAGCAGTTCGTTTTTCAGCTCCTGGGGAACTGGATTCAACAGTAAGCTGAGTGTGTACAGGCGACAACAGTTACTACCCCTCCCTCGTCCGCTGCACGCCCGGCAGAAGATGCACCCTCGGCCACACATTGGTTCATGAGCGGGTCTGTATTGGTACTGTAATAACAGGAGTTATGGTCACTTTACTTAAATTTAATGAGCTCTAATAGAAATTTATACTTAAAACAAGCAATGCATTCACTCGTTCTATCAGTGCCACAGGCTCAATATGCACAACAATTAGAATTATTATTCTCAGGACGCACACGATCAGCACATTTGTCGCACTTTCACAAAGATAATACTACCAAGTTTGAACTGTTTGTTATGGTTGTTGTCCTCTGCATCATCAAGCCGTGTTTCCCAGCTTGCAAGATTCAGAACCAACAAATAAGATCCAAATAATAAGTACAACAAAGATGCCTACACATCTCATTGATTCCCAGCTTGCAAGATTCAGAACCAACAAATAAGATCCAAATAATAAGTACAACAAAGATGCCTACACATCACATTGATTCCCAGCTTGCAAGATTTAGAACCAACAAATAAGATGCAAATAATA
This sequence comes from Triticum dicoccoides, assembly GCF_002162155.2. Lineage (NCBI taxonomy): Eukaryota > Viridiplantae > Streptophyta > Magnoliopsida > Poales > Poaceae > Triticum > Triticum dicoccoides. Next base: position 6,341,522 of record NC_041388.1, on the reverse strand, counting down.
AGCACAACAAAGATGCCTACACATCTCATTGATTCCCAGCTTGCAAGATTCAGAACCAACCCATTAGAGCCTTTTGATAAAGTGAATATCGGGATTAAATCCATCTTCGCTAGCCATGTCATACAATCGAAGAACTTGGCGAATGCTCTTGACCGTCACAACATCTGTAGTAGAGTATTCCTGTTTGCATATCACAAACCAGGAGAGCATGATTTCACTTTAATAGTGGCCTCCTTTACTCAACCTGCAGCTCCACTCGGATGAAGCCTGCCTGGAGTTCCATGATTCAATTCATGCACCTTTTTCTGCAGTTCACCTGAAATGAAGCAAATATTGCATCATTCAGCTAGCAAGAAGTACTTGCTCTCGTGAGCTTGCAGGTTCTTCTTTAGTAGTTGCACTAAAATTGAGGAACATTAAGGTTGGCTATCTGGCTCATGTAAGGTGCAACTATAATTTATTTATCCTTTTGTGCAGTTCCACTAAAATAAAGTGCCATTGTGGTGACAGTGACGGCTCATCTTGCAGAGGCTAATAAAATGTTGCACGAGATTACCAGCAGAACTAGACGGAGATTTTGGAAACTCCAATCACCATTTTGTGCAGTTCCACCAAAATTGAGAGTTGTTGCCCACGTGACATTTTAGTTGAACTGCACAAGACACTCATTCCAAAAAAAGTGTTTTGTGCAGTTCACCAAAAGGTCACAATAGCAACAAGGTGAAATGGATATCCCTATCTGCACAAAAACATAGAAAGTAAACAGTTGCTGGTCAATAAGAATATACGAAACATATACAAAATGAAAAGAAGCATCTTAATTATGTTCATGGCAATCACGCAAGGACAGTAGAAATTTTAAAACGTTAGCATTGCTTGATGTTACTGGAAGCATTACGATAACCAATGAGATTCCTCAAATGTGGGATTACTTTAATGGTGGCATTGCTTGTTTATCAGACACAGTAAATCAACAACAGCTAAAGAGTTGTTTAAGGGCATGGGACCGTGGGGACACCAGGACACCTAGCAGCGTAAAGGAGAAACTTACTTATCATACTGGGGAAAACAGCAGGAGTGCCATTTGTAACACTGTTTAATTGCATCTTATCATTGGAGGCATTAGATTAACAATAACACTGGTTAGACATGTCCCTAAGGTAACAGTGTGATCGCTTCATTTTACATGCGCCCTTACATTAACAATAGAAAAAGGTTGGTATAAGGACATGCGACAGTGGACGCATTAGCACAATCTACCTACAAGGAGGCATAAAGTGGTGATGCCCAGTTTGTTCATGCTATGTGAGGGCAGCAAACCTAATCCTGGAGACCTTGTACTATGTGAGGGCAGCAAATCTAATCCTGGAGACCTTTTACTATGTGAGGGCTGCAAATCTAATCCTGGAGACCTTTTACTATGTGAGGGCAACAAATCTAATCCTGAGACCTTTTACTATATGAGGGCAACAAATCTAATCCTTGAGACCTTATACTACGTGAGGGCAGCAAATCTAATCCTGAGACCTTTTACTATGTGAGGGCAGCAAATCTAATCCTGAGACCTTTTACTATGTGAGGGCAGCAAATCTAATCCTGGAGACCTTTTACTATATGATGGTAGCAAATCTAATCCTAGACATACTCTGTTGACTTGTCCACCAGCCGCCACTTTCTATCCTTTTTTCAACCAATAATAGATCTGTTCCTTATCCAGTTTATACTGCATTTTTCCATTATTTCCCTTTTCAGCCTAGAGACCGGTTGGGTATCCGGTCTCTACTACTTTCACCATATTATTTCCTCTTTGAATCAAGTCCTAGATCCATGCTACAACTTTCCCCCCTTTTTTCGTTGTTTGAACAAAGCCCTAGATTCGAATGCATGAAGTAGCTTTACCTTTAATAATACTAAAAATTTAGGTGGCTTTGGAAGAGCTGATGGGAGTAGAAAAAGATGCACATGCAGACTCGTTGCGAGCTGGGGCAGTAGAGCAAGGCCACTTTCGAAGAACTTATACCTGAGGGTCGCCCGATGTCAGCGGCGGCAGGTCGGATCTGCGGACAATACGGCAGGGAGGAAGAAGGGTCGGAGGACCTCCCGAGCCGGCGCTGTGTCGGAGAGAACGACATGGGAAGAGGATCGGGCCCCTCCGGCAGCTGTGGGTTTCCTCCCTCGGCGGCGATGACCACGTGAACGATGCACCTTTTAGTCCTCTACACACACCGGCCGAAGGGATCTGGCCGGATCTGTGACCAGCGGTGAGCAGAGAGAAAATGTCGCTACCGCTGTCTTGTTTATATCTGGAGAGGATGAGAGAATGAAGAGAGAAACCCTATTAAAGCAAGCGCTCAGGCCGCTGCTTCCATATATAGTGGAGTGATTATCTTTTTTCTCTCCACAACAAGCGTTTCAATTTGTGTACGTGGCATTAAAGAAAAGAAACTCTCTATTTAAGGTGACTACTGCACGAGTCCTACTCAGTACTACAGTATTGTTCACTTGTGCTCCCCGCCCCTCCATTCATTGAAAAACCCCACGGGTGAATAAACATACAGTACTTACTGTATTTATATAGAACGAACAAGCTCGAACTATTTCCGCGTAGTTAAAAGTTGAGGGTGGGGATTTTCCCGAGCAGTACGCGCGGCAGTTTTCGGGTAGGCGGTCTGATAGAGAGGCGAGCAGGGTCAGCAAGTGGGGCTGTGCGATTTGCCGGCATGTTACTGCTAGAAAGACTTGTGATATGACCACTCACTATAGTCATGAATTACTGGCGCTCCGACTGGGGTGATGCCCCCCTTCCATTCCACGCTCTAATCTGGTGCATGACACGTCGACCCGGATGCTGGCTCTCCCACCTGTCGGAGTAGTAAGAAGGAGCAAAGAATGATGCGGTATATACTAGTACTATACTAGTACTACTCAGGTCGGAGGAGTGCGAACCACGCAACCCAGTGAACCAGCAGTGCGAACCACAGTAGCCCAGTGAACCGGCAGTAGAAAACAATGTGGTGATATGGCCATAAAAAACAATGTGCTACGGTCCACACTGTAGCAAGTACAGCAACACTCCTATTTGTTTGGATCCCTGAGTTAGATCTAGTTTGGGCTGAAATAGCCTCAAATTGTCGAAACAAGATGGGTTAGTTTGAGCTAGTTTCCTCTAACCTAGCTTAAAAAACTAGCCCGGTGGAGAGGTTCTAATTGGGTTAGTTATCCTCGGGCCCACTAGAAGAGAACTAAAAAAATCTCCACTGCCCGCACCAGATCGCTCCCCCCACCTATCACACGACTCCTCTCTGTTCCCCATAGGGTCGCTCGCCCTCTCTCTCCTCCGACCGCCCTCTCCTTTTGGCCTCCGCCACCCTACTCCGGCCACCCTCTCCCTCCGGCCTTCGAAGGTCGCCCCGCTCCCCCTTCACCAGTCGTTTTCTCCCTCTTTCGTGCGCGGCGGTGGCGCATCTACCAGGGAGGTCACGAGAGGGGTGAGTTTGTCCGTTCCTTCTCTGTCTCACAGCCATATCAATGATCTTGCTTTCTCTAGCACTAATTCTGATTTGGAAAAGTAGATCCTCATCAAACATGGTATAGATTTGTGGTGCACGCATGGAATTGTTTGATGCTGCTTGAGGAGGTAATAAATCTTTCTAGAGGCCCAAAGATTCAGGTCACCTTTCTAGGTATTTCAATTTCAGGCTTGCATTATTTCTAGAGGCCCAAAGATTCAGTTCACCTTTCTAGGTATTTCAATTTCAGGCTTGCATTATTTCTAGAGGCCCAAAGATTTCGTTCACCTTTCTAGGTATTTCAGTTTCAGGCTTGCATTATTTCTAGAGGCCCAAAGATTCAGTTCACCTTTCTAGGTATTTTAGTTACAGGCTTGCATTATTTCTAGAGGCCCAAAGATTAAGTTCCCAGTCGGCGGCAAGTGGCCCTGCTACCCATGTCGGTGTCAACCTCAACTCGCAAGGGCCGGCGTCGGAGGGTTTCTCGGGGCTTGGGCTCTACAGAGCCTTCCTCCAGAGCGACAATGGAGAGCTCCTCCCTCGGTGCGTGAGGGGTTCCGGGCTCCCTCCCTATCGTGAATGACTTCCGTGATGAGTTAGCTCATTCTTTGTTTCATGAAGTGTTTTTTTATTTTGTGAAGCTTGATTGACGACTTGTATGTTTAAGTGGGATATCTCATTTGTATGGACAAAGTAAAAATTATCATGTTTTGCATGCTTGATTTGTACAGATGGTTCGTTTATGTCAATTGTGAGCGGGAGGAGGCCACAGAAGAGCCGGCCACACCAAGAGGGTGCTTGGATCCAACGGACTTATTTTAGTCTGACTAAAAATTGTCTGTTTAAGAGGCTAAGAGTTCCAAGCACCCCTGACTAAACAGGGGCTAAAACTAGTCTTGAGACTAAAAAAATTTAGTCAGGGGTACCCCTACTAAAATGTGGATTAGTCATCTCTCTCCTCATTTAAATCCTCTCCTTTAACACAGGCGAGTTATGGATTGGAGGGCTTGGAGGATAATAAATGATGATTAACTTGATTTTAGTCTTTGGATTGGATGGTTTGGAGTATTTGGATCCAAGCATGGGTGAGGCTAGCAAGTTTTAGTCTCACTACTTTTAGTCATGGAACTAAAACGTATCCAAGCACCCTCCAAATCCTGCAGGAAATAGGGTCCAAAGTAGTCAAATGATTGAGATAGAGCATTTATTGTCAAACAATCTAACCCTGCCATCCATACACCTCCTTGGTTTAGAGTTAGTTCAGGGTTAGATTCTAACTCTAACCTCTAACTGAGTTAGAGTTCTCCTCGTCTCGGTTCATCACCATCATACTTTCCCCATTCCTGTGTTTTCAGTATCCTGCGAATCAAAGAGGCCCTTTTTTTGCCAGAAAAATCAAAGAGGCCCTTAGACTGGTTTCGGTCCGGTCATTTTTTATAAACTTGTTATGTCCAAAATTTAATGAACGTGCTCCAGTTTCCATGAAAATAATCCGGTTTCATGTAGTAATTAATTCATTTATTTATTCTTCTGTGGGGGGTTTGCATGAAATTCGTGAGGTCCGAAATGTAAAGTACCCCGGCATATGCTCCGAGTCGTGCATGCACTACCACCCAGATGCTCTATGTCCCACATGTCGGCAAATGGGGGCACGTGGAAATAGCCTAGGAGTACATATAGGAGGATAAATGCGTGAAATAATATGTACTGTGAAGCGTAGCCGCGGTTCGAAAAGGAGACCTAAAGTGATGACAGCTATAGGTCACACACACCCAACTAGTGGTACTAGACATACGACTAATTTTTCCCTCAAAAAATAAAAAAAGAGAGGCACGAGTGCTTAGTACTCCTATTCTATAAACACGAGTCCCATCTGACAACAGCGTCCGTGCTACAACTAGCTCTCCTCCCTCGTTTCTCTCTTCTAATTCTAAACTCGGCCGACGCCCGGTGGGCGGGGTCGGTTTGCTCAACTGCGGCCCCACCTCACAGTGAAAACGTTACGACTGGAATAAAAAAGCCATATGCTCCCTCCGTTCATAAATATAAGCCTTTTTAGAGACTATTTCAAATGGAATACAACATACAGATGTATGTAGACATAGTTTAGCGTGTAGATTCACTCATTTTGCTTCGTATGTAGTAGTCGATTGCTGGAATCTTTAGAAAGAATTATATTTGGGAACGAAGGGAGTACTATAATAATAAAACATTAAGGCCACGAGGCGATGCAGTGTTGGTTACAGGAGGCAAGAAGAAGAGATGCATCCATCAACGACGTCCACCTCCTCGACTCAGGGCGCCGACCCACCGAACAGTGCCTAAGTAGCAGCGGCTTTCGTGGCCAGGTCGACGTGCTTCTGAACAATGGCGTCCAAAGACTCCAGCAGCTGGAAGAAGGTCAATGTCTTTCTATCCTCGCTTGCCTTGTAGTGGCCTATGTAGTCGATTTCCTCGTAGATGTGGATGTGCAGCTCGACGGTTTCTTGCATGGTGAGGCGCTACGCGGCAAGCGCGGCCTCAAGGTGCACATTCTTCGTCGCGACCTCCGGCACCTGCAGGGCCACCAGGGCTTGAAAGAGTTCGTCACCATGGAGGCCGATGAGGGTGGCAGGCAATGAGGAGCCTGGGCGCGCGGGCTGGAGCAGTATGGCAAGGTCGTCCGCGCGCTTCTTGACGGCGGTGAACTTGCGGATGGAGTTGACCATCATGTGGTCCATAAGAGAGGCGAAGCCGGCGTCGGCAAGGGCTACGATGCCTGCGGTCGCCAGCACCGTCTAGAAATGCTGCATGGTGCGAGGCCGCATGCCGGCGCCTTGAATGATTTGGCACAACCGACTGCCGCTTGCGTCCATCGCCTCCATAGGTGCTTGTGGCTTCTAGTCACTTGGTCTTGGATTGGAGTGAGCAGTGTTGGGCAGAGACTTGGGAGTCGATGGATTGGAGTGGTGGGGCGCCTTTATTATATGAGAGTCCAAACTCTGTTGCATCACATCGTGCTGGCTCTATTATGCTTCTCCAATTAATTCCCTTTGCATGTAATTGAGGATGCATCCTTGACCGTTCAACGTCTCAGGAACCGCTACCCTCTCCCTCCTTGGCATTGAAGCACCTATGGACCCGTCGACGACGAGGTGCCTATGGTGACTTCGTAAATTTCAAGATGATAGTGCCATGCATGTGTGCGTTCATAGGGGTGAGTGTATGCGCGTGTATATGAGCGCTTGCGTCTGTACTGTGTAAAAAACGTAAATGCGTGGCAAAAAGAGACTAGTTAGTATACTCAATATTGTGCACCTCGGAGAGGAAAATGATAGAACTAGTACGTACGAGTATTTATTTACGGTGTAGATTCACTCATTTTGCTCCATATGTACTCCGTCTCAGTGTAGTCTAGTCACTTGTTGAAATCTCTAGAAGGGCAAATACTCCTTTCTGGTTTACATGGCTATACTAGCAAGTAGTTGTACGTACTAGTACAATAGTGGGCTCACATAGCAATTTTATCTCATGCAAGAGCCTGGCTATATGCGTGCTCCAATGTTCGCAACTGCAATGTTCGGTTTGCGCTTGGCTCTTCGCCTCTTCGAGAAGACGAACAATGTTGTTACTACTACTGCTTCTACAGTGTTGAATCCAGTGTTGCATATCCATCCACCGCGAGCGGGATGGATAGCTTGTTGTAGAAGTACTACTAAGTAGTAAAAGCCTATCCTCGTTTGCGAGCAACCGCGCGCATGGGTGAGGGAGAAGGCGTGTAGTAAAATCAAGCTTCCCCTCGTTGTACGAGTTGATGCAACACATCATAGCACTGGACCCACATGCTTGCCCCTAAACTTGGCTGAAAGACCCACAGTGTACAATATATTTGCTACAACCTCTAACATTTACCCACCACAAATTAAAATATATGTGGCCGTATGCATCGTTTTGATACAGAGGACGGGGAGTCCCCCCTTTTCAAAGAAAAAACAAATTAAAATATATATTCCTGTCTTGACCAGATGAGCGTGCAAACTACAATCACCAGGGTGTCAGGTAGGGCCAGAAGACTATTTTAATTTTTTTTTAAAAAACTTCGAGACGGACACATAGCATGGAGCCGACCCCAACGATTTTAAGCTTATAGGCACGGTACACGCTATCCTAGACTACTCTACACATGAAACTGCCACACGAGTGTCCGGGCTATGCTTGGCCCTTTGCCTCTTTGGGAAGTCGAACAATGATGGAGTAGTACTGCACTGGAGGAGTACTACAGTACGCTTCTGGCCATCTGACACCGATTGAACTGCTGCATGTCCACCACGTGTGGGAGGGAGAGCGTGTAGCGAAAGCTTCTCCTAGTCTTGCCAGCCACCACGCTCATGGGCGAGGGAGGGATGCTCCTGCCTTTGCGTGTATGACAGGTTTGTGGCCAACCTATCATACAGCCAAAGGCAGGTGCAGTTAAGTCGGCGAGGGAGAGGATAATCGAACTTCTCGTTGATGTACGAGTTGACGTGACACATCAAAGCACTGCACTCGATATATTTCAATAATTTGCGTTTACCGATGCATTAATTACAACGCATGCAGGCATGCCATGACTCTCCTTCTGATACTTGCATGTGTTGATTTAATGCACCTTGAAGTAGTATAAAATATGTGATGGTAAAGCTTTGTAATACCCCGGCCCAAGTCGAGAGATGGTTGTGCACGAGGAGGGCGAGATCATGCAGACCGAATAGGACCCGACGATGGAGCTCTCTAAGGTCTCGATGGACCTCACCGTGCTCCACTGCCCCTTGTGCCTCTGCCCCTTGACGGCTCGGGTGTATGAGGTTCGAATGCACCTCGTACGTTCGGCTGATTGAGCAAGGTGTAGGTTTCTTGATTGATGTGCTGTTCGATTGATTTCTGTAGTGCAAGGGAGGGCACCTGGCCTGTGCGGACTACCGCGTCGAGTGCCCCGGGAACCAGCGGCAGTGCCAGAAGTGCGAGCGCGGCGGTGGCTTCGACGTGCGGAACACGGCGGTGGACTCCGTCCTTTCGTCGGTGAGGGTGGAGTGCCCGCACGAAGGCTGTGGGCTCTACGTCACTTACCACAAGCTCGCCGATCACCAGGGCGTGTGTCCGCTCGCGCCCTGCAAATGCCCCATGCCCGTCTGCGGCTACGAAGGCCCGCCGCTGGTGCTCTACCACCACATCAGCACCGCGCATCCCATGCACGTGCACATGATCCAGTACGGCAAGGTGCTCCAGCTGCAAGTGCCACTGTCGGAGCCACGGCTCTTGCTGTTCGCGGAGGAGGACCGCCGCACGTTTTTCTTGGTCGGCGGCGTGCTTGACATCGGCGCGCCTATCGTCGTGTCGGTCGTCCGCATCAAAGCGGGGGCGTCCCCACTGCCGCACAACGTGGCCAAGCTGTGGGTGAACGGCCTACCGGGGGAGCCCAAAGGCACGACCGACGCCGTCAAGGTGGAAATGGAGGTGACAAGCAGCAAGGATCCCGGCGACGTCGACGTGCAGGAGCTGACCTTCTTGACAGTTCCGCCCAAGCTGCTGGCCGGGGCTAAGTTTGTGTCCCTCCACATTCAGATTGACAAGCTCACGTCCTAAATGTTTCTATAGTGCCTTCTGTTTATCTTAGTAATATGCTAATATAAGGATTACCCTGGTCTACTTTAGCTTAAGAAATGGTGGGTTTTGGTGCCGATAAAAAATTATGTTTATCAATGCATTAATTGCAATGCATGCATGCATAAAGTACATGCATTGGTCAATTTTCTCGTAATACTTGCATGCAATGATTTAATGCACCTTGGAATCTGAACATGTGTTGGGGAACAACCAAATTGAGCCTTATAAAATGGAAAAACGAAAATTTGGAGATAAGCCCTATAAAACCGGAAAGGAGAGAGTAGAAAAAGAAGTACTCCATCCGGGAATAGTGCCGCACTTCAAAACTTGAACCGTCAATAAATTTTGAGCTTGCGTCTCGTCACATTCCAAATTACTCCATGCTATATTGAATTGCAAACCTGTTCACACCGATCACAACCTAAATGGTTTCCCACTTAGGAGCGTATTAGTACTCGGTTATAAATACTAGTATGCCAAGATGACTGCGCATTCCTCCTCAACTCCTCATCCACGAAAACAAACAAGCCATTCAGTATCCTTCCCTTGCGTCTGCCATGGCCAGCATGAGTTCTGGGTCGAGAGATTGCCACCAGGGAGAGGCGAGCATGGAAGCGGAAGCACGAGAGAACTCCCGCCTCACTGCGAGAGCAGCCGACATGTCCCGCCGCGTGGAAGTAGCAGCACAGAGGTCCCGCCGCGCCGCTGAAGTAGCACGGAGGTCCCGCCGCGCCGTCGATGCAGCAGACTGGTCCGGCCGCGCCGCGGAAGCAGCAGAGATGTCCCACTGCGCCACGAATGCAGCAGAGATGTCCCGCCACGCCACGGCGGCCTGGGAAAATTTCTCGCGTGCAGGCGACGACTATTACAGGCGCATGCATGCGATCGTCCATGGCTAGATGGATCAGATCTCCCGTTTTGCGAGGTTGCAGGACGACATGACAGCCTCGTTTGAACAAGCTATCGGCGCACTAAGGGAGGGCAATGAGAGGCTCCGAGCCGAGCGCGACCTGTTGGGGGAGAAGATTATCCAAAGTGCTGACCAGCAAGAGGAGACCAGTGCCTTGTTGAAGAGGACCAGCGTCATTGTCAAGAAACTTATGGACGAGAATGACATGCTCCGCAACGAGTGCCAAAGGCTGGTGGAGGAATCCGTGGATGTTCTCAAGCAGCATCTTGAGGACACGAAATAGCTCATCGCCGCTCGCCGCGGAGACTAGTTCCCGCGGCCTGCAGCAACGCATCAAGAAAGTAGAGATCAGCGAGCCAGATCCTTGTCTTCCTTCTTCTTTTGCCCTTGTGTATTTTGGGCGTAGCTGCATGTGGATTTTTCAATTATCTTTCTAATTATGTAAGACAATTAATCATCCTTATCTTTCTGTGGAAGATCAATGTTGCGAGGCTGCGATGAAGAAAACTCTTGCTGTGGCGACCCTGGCATTGCTGTTCTTCTAGTTGCTGCCCGGCTTCCTTCAGTTTCCTCGTTTCTTTTAATGTAATAATCGGTTTTGGATGTGGATTGTGTCATCGGTTGTAATGTTGGGTTCTAGTGGGGATGTTTGGCCTTTGTTGGCCTCTTGGGATGTTGCGATTTCAATCTGGTAGCTTTTAGTCCTTCGTGTTAGGCTGGAGTTGTGCTAAACTTCTTGTGAATTCTGGTGGTTTTCAATAATGAAAATCGAAAGGGACAAGCCCTGCTTTGATCAAACAAAAAAATAATCGTCCTTATATATTCATCAGTCTTTCTATAAGTCGCAGTAGATGCTATATAGGTCCGTCGGATCTTACATCAAGATCTGTGCTTTCATATGTCGGTGTACTAGAGTAGGGGTACCCTAGTATCCCGAACTTGTGCACGGGCAGTCGCAGTGTCCCGCGGCAAGGCTTGCCGGGTAATCGCCAAGGTCCTCCGTGGTTCCTTTGGAGCCATTCAAGAACAAAGTATCCAAGCCAAGGAGACAAGACCCCGGCAAGAGGAGCTTGTCGGGAAGAGCAAGACCCCGGCAAGAAGAGCTTGCCGGGAAGGCCAACCGAGGCATCTCAAGGAACTTGCCGCAATGCACCACGCGTCCCGGCAAGGCCCGGTGAGCGACAAGCTCCCGAACGCGACAAGACAATGACCGCGGCAAGGCGCTTGCCGCGGCAAGCTTCCACTCTATACCTGCGCTCCAGCAGATCCACCAATGTGTCGCTCTGGGACCCTTCCAGGCATACGTGGCGGGAGGCTGTGCAGCCAGAGGTACACGGTGGCAAGCGACGCTGACAAGATTGCCATCGTGGCAAGCAATGGCGTCCCTGGCGGTCCCTTTCTGCGCCGTCTAGGCGACACAGACATGCATTTAATGCCCTTGTCCCCTGCCGTCAGGGTTAGGTATGATACACTATTGTAGGCGGCGGTGCCAACCACCACGCCTTTTCCATTTTTGCCCTTGTCTACGTTGCCACCTGTCGGTGACCCCTTGAGCATATAAAAGGAGGCCCATGCGCAACGTAGAGGGGGGTCGGCCAAACAGAATGCTCGGTCTCGTTAGCTGCTGGTGTGTACTGTAGCAATCAGCGCTCCCGAGCAAGAACTCAATACAAAACACAAAGCAGGAGTAGGGTTTTACGCATCCGTGCGGCCCAAACCTGGGTAAACTGATCGTGTTGCTCATGCGCTTCGCCTCGATCTGCTCTTCGTGCTCTCTCCGCCCCCTGCCGAACCAAAAAGGGGCTCGGTCCGCCGTGGTCCCATAGGTGTCCGTGGGATTAGCACCCCCCGACATCTTTGGCGCGCCAGGTAGGGGTGCGTCGAGGTTGTGTGAACCTGATCCGGCGTCCGCACGAGCTAAACCTTCATCGTCTTCATCAACATGCCGCCGAAGAAGAAGGCTTCGGAGGCGGCTGCTCCGTCCGCGCCTAACCCACCATCGCCGGAGCAAACGGTTGGTGGGGTAGACGCCGACGGAAGAACGGGCGTCAACGAGGGAGCTCACGGTGCTGCCAGGTCCAAGGACAAGGCTGCGCTGCACATCGGCGGCGCAGTCGGCTCCCACAACGACCGGGCGCACTCCAAGACCTCGGCGTCCGTACATGCACCGCGCCCATCCCAGGAGGCGCGGGAACGGCAGCGTCATGATACTCACGGTACCATACGCTTGCTGGACCAAGATCGGGCTGGTGGATCCCAGAGCGCTCAAGACCAGCATGCACGCCAACATGCTGGCGCGAGTAGGGCACGGTCGCCTGGACAAGATACTGCTCCTTCTAACATGGTTAGAAGTCCGAGCATATCCCGCTCCTCGCAGCGTTCGCCGCCGCCGCCCGCCACTTCAGCAGAAGCTTTGGCGCGAGCTCAACTGCTCCTAGACTACCCTCCAGCGGCAGACAAGATCGATGACTGGAGGGCCACCATTCAGAGTCTCATCGGCTTTTCCAATGGCGACATTCCACGGCAGCCGAGTACTTCGCAGCCGCGGCAAGTCAGCTAGGCATGAGCCGTTGACGACAAGACCGGTGGGGGTGCAGCCACCGTGCACTCTCCTCCCCGAAGGCCAAGATCACCGACTCGCTTCATCAAATCCACGAACTCGTCGCGATCAGCGCCAAGTTCTTCACGAACGAAAGCAAGAAGACACTCGTACACGCATCGAGCGCCAAAGAGAAGCGCGGCGTCAATCAGACCAGTGCGCTGGGCCCTCTGTCGACATGCATGCGCCAGGGGAACCAGGCGACTTGCCGTACGCGGTAGGTTGCCCTGCGTTTACCCGTGAGCTGCGGCAAGTCCAGTGGCCCAGCCAAAAGAATTTCAAGCCAGACGTACCAGAGAAGTACGACGGCAAGTCGCACCCGTCGGAGTTCCTCAGCATCTACACCATCGCGGTGCAAGCTGCCAGGGGGCGAGACGACAAGGTCCTTGCCAACTACTTCCCGCTGGTGCTCAAGCCCGACGTCAGGTCCTGGCTCATGCATTTGCTGGACAACTCCATATCCTCTTGGGCAGACCTATGCCATCAGTTTGTCGGCGCCTTTACAGGCGGCCACAAACCTCAGGGCCAAGAGAGTGACCTTCACCTGCTCGCCCAGAAGGAAGGAGAGCCCCTGTGCAAGTACATTCAGAGATTCAGCCGTGTACAACGCAACATCCCAGATATCCACCCTGCCGCGGTCATCAGCGCGTTCCATCAGAACGTGGGTAACCGCAGGATGCAGGAGGAGATGGCGATGTGCAGGATCAGAGACGTTAGTGAGCTATATGCCCTGGCCAACAAGTGTGCACGTGCTGAGGAAGGGAGGAAACTCCCCGGAGAGAATACTGGAGCAGGAGGATCTGACAGCGAGGATGCTGCCCCGGCAAAGAAAAACCGGCGGCAGAACAACAGGAAGAAGAAAGGCAAAGATGTGCTAGTCGTTGAGCAGTCCGGCAACGACGGTGGCGCCAAGAAAGCCAAAGTTGGTAGCTCTGGCAAGGAGATTGCCGCATGCACCAACTACCAGGCTGTCACGGTCGCCGACAAGCAGGACGGCACCGACAAGCAGTACTGCAAGATCCACCGCACCAAGGGCCATGACCTCCAGAGCTGCAAGAAGGTCGAGAAGCTTGTCCAGCAACAGAAAGCTGAGTACGAGCGGAGCGACAAGGAGAGGGCCCAAGGAGGCGCTGGAGAATCCGGCAAGAAGCGCGCTGGCCGGGGAGGACGCCGCGGCAAGGCCAAGCAGCGGCAAGGAGACAGACCTCCCCACGGCCGCGACAAGGATGAAGACGACGACGAAGACATGGATGATGTCGAGACCAGTGAACAGGAGTTCCAGAAAGCCATAGAGGTCTTGTGCGTTGACGGCGGTGCTTCTCTGCATACTTCCCACCGCCAGCTCAAACAGTGGGCGCAGGAAGTCGATGCAGCGGAACCACCTGTCGAATCGCGCAAGCTTCTGAAATGGTCTAGCACGCCTATCATCTTTGATATTGAGGACCACCCTGATCGCACAACTGCGGTCGGGTGCTTGCCGTTGTTGGTTTCACCAACTATCCGCAACCTCAAGGTCACTAAGATGTTAGTTGACGGCGGGGCCGGCTTGAACCTGATCTCCTCCGCTGTACTCTAGAAACTCCAGATCCCTGACAGCGAGCTCGAAGAGACCGGCACATTCCAAGGAATCAACCCGGGAAGGAGCAAGCCGAAGGGGAAGGTCACGTTGCCGGTAACATTTGGCAGCGAGTTGAATTTCAGGACTGAGAGGGTCACTTTTGACGTTGCCGATTTTCCATTGCCTTATAATGGGATACTCGGCCGTCCAGCACTCGCCAAGTTCACGGCAGCCTCTCACTACGCATACAACATGTTGAAGGTGCCAGGCCCGATAAGCGTCATCTCTGTCCCTGGCGACAAGAAGGATGCTCTTATCTACGCTAACAAGATCTACCAGGAAGCAGCAGCCGCAGCAGATCGCAAATCACTTGCCGCTGAAGCTCCCGGGGGGAAGAAGAAGGCCAAGTCCGGCAAGAGCTCTGATGCCCACTCCGGCAAGCACACCTCTTCGGAGTGCTGCGCTGCCATCGAGGACGCACCATCGAGCTCCACCGGCAAGTGTAAGAAGGCAATGGCAGCTCCGCCAGAAACCAAGAAGGTGTCCGCCAAGGAGGACGGCACTGGTGGTACCTTCACCATCAGCGCCACTCTCGACCCTAAATAGGAAAGCGCGCTCATTGCTTTCCTGCGGGCTAATGTCGATGTGTTTGCGTGGCAACCGTCTGACATCCCCGGTGTTCCAAGGAAAGTAATTGAGCACCATCTTGCCATTTGTCCTCATGCGCGGCCCGTCAAGCAGAAGGTCAGGAAGCAAGCAGTGGAGCGCCAAGAATTCATTGCAGAAGAAATCAAGAAATTGGAAGCAGCAGGCCTTGTCAGAGGAATGCTCCATCCTACGTGGTTGGCCAATCCTGTAGTCGTGCGCAAGGCAAACGGGAAATGGAGGCTTTGTATCAACTTTACTGATGTTAATAAAGCTTGTCCCAAAGACCCATTTCCCTTGCCACGCATTGACCAGATTGTTGACTCCACGGCCGAATGTGATTTGCTTTCATTTCTTGACGCATACTCAGGATACCATCAAATCTTCATGGCAGAAGAGGATGAGGAGAAAACCGCATTCATTACTCCATGTGGCATGTACTGTTTCATACGGATGCCTTTTGGTTTAAAGAATGCTGGTTCAACATTTGCAAGAGTAGTCCATGTCGCTCTTGAGCCGCAGATGCATAGAAATGTGGAAGCCTACATGGATGACATAGTGGTCAAGAGCAAGGACAGGGCAACTCTGATTCAAGATTTAGACGAGACCTTTGCAAATCTGCGCAAGATCAACCTCAAGCTTAATCCCGAGAAGTGTGTGTTTGGAGTCCCCTCCGGCAAGCTTCTCGGGTTCTTCGTGTCTCAGCGGGGAATTGAAGCCAATCCCGACAAGATCAGGGCCATTGAGCAGATTGAAGCACCAAAGCGCGTCAAGGATGTACGAAGGCTTGCCGGTTGCGTGGCTGCTCTCAGCAGGTTTATCTCTAAGTCTGCTGAGCGCGCCCTGTCGTTTTTCAAAATTTTGAAAAAGGCAGGTCCAATGAAATGGACTCCGGAAGCGGAGGCTGCGCTGCAGGACTTGAAGAGATACCTGTCCTCCACTCCAACACTTATCGCACCTAAGCCACAAGAGAAGTTGCTGCTGTATATAGCGGCAACCAATCAAGTGGTTAGTGCTGCGTTAGTGGCGGAGAGGGAGGCAGATGATGAGCCAGCAACCGCGGCAAGCGCATCCAGCAACAAGCAGGGGGCTTCCCCGACAAGCTCTGGTCCCGACAAGGATGGATCTGCACAGGTGCGCGAAGGGATACAGAAGAGAATGGTGCAGCGCCCAGTTTACTTTGTCAGCTCCCTTCTGCAGGGGGCTAGATCAAGGTACTCTGGTGTGCAGAAATTGCTTTTTGGCCTTCTCATGGCCTCGAGAAAGCTGCGCCATTACTTCCAAGCACATGAGATCATAGTTGTCACTCGCTTTCCGCTGAAGAGGATACTACAGAATCCAGAAGCGACAGGCAGGATTGTCGAGTGGGCACTTGAACTGTCAAGCTTTGGCCTCAAGTTTGAGAGTACTTCAACTATCCAAAGCAGAGCATTGACAGAATTCATAGCAGAGTGGACGCCAACACCAGATGAAGAAATTCCAGAAACAAGCATCCCCGTCAAGGAGGCAGAGCCCGTAGGTGTTCATGATGTCGCAGAAGAATTCAGAGAAGGGCAGGCAGAGCCTGCAGTAGAAGAACACATCGAAGAAGGGATATCCGTGTGGAGCCATTTTATGAGCGGTGGCTGGAAGTACCTTCGTGCTCGGATGTGCTCGCGTCTCCGTCGACCAGAAGAGGTAGTAGTACTCCCTCGGCTCCTTTGCGGCAAGCTTGGGGGGGAAGATTGCCCGCTCCTTCCGCAGCGCCGCGAGCCGCTGCGCCTCAGTCGACTTCACAGCCTTCCCCTTGTCGGCTTTCGGAGCCATGGCGGAAGTGGTGGAGGAGGTCGACGGCGTTGGTGGTGCTGGTGGCGATGGGGGGGGCAGGGCGCTGCTCTCTTTGCTTTGGGAAGACGGAGGCGCGGCGGAGATTTTCAAGATTGGAATGGAAAGGGGGCGAGTGGGCGCACTACCCCTGCTTCCCCTTGCTGATAAAGGGGGAGTGGGCGGACGTTCCGCCTTTCCGAATAAAGAAACTGCCCACGATCTCTCCCATGACGCCGCATTCGACGCGTGCCGTTCGGGGAGGGCGCGGTGGATGCGGAGTGAGATACGGCGTAACCCAGGCCACGCGTGCCCGTGCCCTATTTTGGGCCTGGCCCAACAGTGCTCGGCGCCGTGTATGGCCCAGGCCCGGGGGCTCCTATCGGTGTACTAGAGTAGGGGTACCCTAGTATCCCGAACTTGTGCATGGGCAGTCGCAGCTTCCCTCGGCAAGGCTTGCCGGGTAATCGCCAAGGTCCTCCGTGGTTCCTTTGGAGCCATTCAAGAACAAAGTATCCAAGCCAAGGAGACAAGACCCCGGCAAGAGGAGCTTGCCGGGAAGAGCAAGACCCCGGCAAGAGGAGCTTGCCGGGAAGGCCAACCGAGGCATCTCAAGGAACTTGCCACAACGCACCACGCGTCCCGGCAAGGCCCGGTGAGCGACAAGCTCCCGGACGCGACAAGACAATGACCGCGGCAAGGCGCTTGCCGCGGCAAGCTTCCACTCTGTACCTGCGCTCCAGCACATCCACCAACGTGTCGCTCTGGGACCCTTCCAGGCGTACGTGGCGGGAGGCTGTGCAGCCAGAGGTACACGGTGGCAAGCGGCGCTGACAAGATTGCCATCGTGGCAAGCAATGGCGTCCCTGGCGGTCCCTTTCTGCACCGTCTAGGCGACGCAGACAGGCATTTAATGCCCTTGTCCCCTGCCGTCAGGGTTAGGTATGATACACTATTGTAGGCGGCGGTGCCAACCGCCACGCCTTTTCCATTTTTGCCCTTGTCTACGTTGCCACCTGTCGGTGACCCCTTGAGCATATAAAAGGAGGCCCATGCGCGACGTAGAGGGGGGTCGGCCAAACAGAATGATCGGTATCGTTAGCTGCTGGTGTGTACTGTAGCAATCAGCGCTCCCGAGCAAGAACTCAATACAAAACACAAAGCAGGAGTAGGGTTTTACGCATCCGTGCGGCCCGAACCTGGGTAAACTGATCGTGTTGCTCGTGCGCTTCGCCTCGATCTGCTCTTCGTGCTCTCTCCGCCCCCTGCCGAACCAAAAAGGGGCTCGGTCCGCCGTGGTCCCATAGGTGTCCGTGGGATTAGCACCCCCTGACATCATATTTTCTTTTTTTTCTCTCTTAAATCTCAGTCGAGTGAGACATAGCCACGCCATTAAACAGAGGCTGGGGCGCCATTAATGGAGACCTTGGGAGAGACGTGGACGGCAGATGGAGGTCAAAGGGCTCTCCTCCCGATAAGCACGCGCCGGGGTCTGATCGCACGCCTCTCGTACTACTCAAATAGCTACCCTGCACGGCGCGACGCCTCCTAGCTAATAAAAAATGGGGACGCGTGGCGGCACGTAAATGGTACTAGTAAGTAGAACGCCCACGGTTTCAACAATACTTGTGTTTCCGATTGCAACGTGACAGCACTTGTTCCAAAATGACTTTGTTGATTGTTAATGTGTGCGCCTTCGCAAATCGGACTGCAAATTTACCATAGCATGTTGGTGCCATGTCATGGCACCAAGCCAAGTTTCATTATTTTCATGCGTGTTTTGGATTTATAGGAATTAAAAAACTAAGTTTCTCCATGTTTCCAACCCAGCCACGACGCCCAGAATTTTGAATTTCATTCCCATTTCTTGCATGTAACCTAGAAATTTACCCGAGGACAAACATGTGATTTTCAACCAACTTTGGTGCACTGGAACATGTGCTTGTATTTCAAATTTGAATTATGCACACAGAGGTGACACGTTCCCTCCCAGAACCACGAGCCTTCTTGAGAGAAGCTCCGATTTGCAAGAAGCTTATACCAAAATTTGTTCCTATCCGGCCAATTTTTTTACCACGGCATGGTACTACCATCACATGACACCATGCCAAGTTTCATAATTTTAAAACCAAGTTTCTCAATGTTCTCAACCGAGCCACGATGCCCAGATGTTTGAATTTGATTCTCATTTTTTGCATGGGACCTAGAAATTCTCCCGAGGACACAAATGTGACTTTTCAACCAACTTTGGTGCACGGGAGCATGTGCTTGTAGTTCCAATTTGAATTATGCACATTAAATGACCAAAAACTCAATTAATGTGTAAATAAGGCCAAACGAAGCCGAAATAATTCCAAAATTTAACAGGGCACTCATGTAGTTATATGTTGCCTTTGTAAATAAACTCAAGGGGGACAACGTATATCGTTTCACACTCAAAGGTGGCACGTTCCCTCTCAGAACCACGAGCCTTCTTGAGAGAAGCTTGGGTTTGCAAGAAGCTTATGCCAAAATCTGTTCCTATTCGGCCAATTTTTTTACCACAACATGGTAGTACCATGACATGACATCCACGCCAAGTTTCATGATTTTCAGACGTGTTTTGGATTTAGAAGAATTTTAAAACAAAGTTTCTCAATGTTCTCTGCCGAGCCACGACTCCCAGATGTTTGTATTTGATTCTCATTTCTTGCATGGGACCTAGAAATTCACCCGAGGACACAAATGTGATTTTTCAACCAACTTTGGTGCACGAGAGCATGTGCCTGTAGTTCAAATTTGACTTATGCACATTAAATGACCAGAAACTCAATTAATGTATAAAAAACGACAAACGAACCCGAAATAATTCCAAAATTTAACAGGGCACTAATGTAGTTCTATGTTGCCTTTGTCAAGAAACTCAAGGGAGGGGGCAGCGTATATCGTTTCACACTCAAAGGTGGCACGTTCCCTCTTAGAACCACGAGCTTCCAAATCGGCCCAATTTTTTACCACAACATGTTAGTGCCATGACATGACACCATGCCAAGTTTCATGATTTCCAGGCGAGTTTAGACTTTACATGAATTTAAAATCAAAGTTTCTCGATGCTCTCGGCCGAGCCATGACGCCCAGATGTTTGAATTTCATTCTCATTTCTTCCGTGGGACCTAGAAATTCAGCCAAGGACACACATGTGATTTTTCAACCCACTTTGGTGCACCGGAGCATGTGCATGCAATTCATATTTAGATTATGCACACTAAAAGTCCAGAAACTCAATTAATGTATAAAAAGGCCAAATGAACCCGAAATAATTCCAAAATTTAACAGGGCACTCATATAGTTCTATGTTGCCTCTATAAATAAAATCAGGGGGGAGGCAGCGTATATCGTTTCGCACACAAAGTTGACACGTTCCCTCTAGGAACCACAAGGCTTGTTGAGAGAATCTCCGGTTTTGCAAGAGGCTTATACGAAAACTTGTCCGAATTCAGCAAAAAATTATATGTATGAAAACATGGTTTAGATTATCCCAAACATCTCGCTACCTAGACCAATAATGTACTATGATTTGAATTCACCATAAAATGGATACAAATATTTGAATTGGAGAACGTATGGTACATGT
The DNA here is from genome assembly GCF_002162155.2 of Triticum dicoccoides. NCBI lineage: Eukaryota > Viridiplantae > Streptophyta > Magnoliopsida > Poales > Poaceae > Triticum > Triticum dicoccoides. The sequence continues at coordinate 6,321,263 of NC_041388.1, read as the reverse complement.
AGTTCATAGTGAAATATGATTACTGCTATATGTATGTTTTTTGTTATCAAGATAATATTTAAATTATTGTATAACTTGACAACAATCGTATTCAAATAAGGAAAATTGATTCAAATTTAGTCCATATGGTAGACGACAATATATATGTTCACATGGTGGAGTAAAATGTTCATATATGATGGAAGATCAAAATGTACGACTGCATCAATTATAAACCGCAAGGTCACCTATTGATATATTCGAATTCAACATAATGTGGATTCAAAAATTGAAATTTGAGATCATGGCATCTGTAATCATATAAAAAGGGACATTACTCTTTCTTTGGTGGGAATTGATTTGTTTTTTGTTCTTGTTGAGGGAAGTGCGAATCGATTTGGTACTGTGCAGGGTAATCTTGTTCTCCCGAGTTTTTTACATTTTTACATTTTTCTTGTAGTTTTTTCAATGGCATCTATAGCAATATAGTAAAAGGGGACATTACTCTCTTGTGTCTTGTATGAATTGTTTTTTTACACGTTAAGTTTGTTCTGCCGAACAAGGAATCCGCACCTTGTTATCCCGAAATTTTCAAGCTCGAGTATCTTTTGTCTCACCTGCTTTGAAACTCCCGCTTCTTCAACCCGCGCCGCGCCTTGTTATCCCGAAATTTGGACGCGCGCGAGAACTCCCTCCTCACCCGAAATCGCTCTCGCAGCCCAGACATGCGAAATCCCCCTTCTACCCCTCAGCCGGAAATGAAGCTCCACGTCGTGGTGTCAAAACTGGTGGGGGTACGCTGGTAACTTACCCTACATTTTGGACAAGCGCGTCCCTAAGCTTGGCTCCCCCCTCCCCCTTCGCCCCCCCCCATTCGTACACCGAGGCCGCCAAAACCCGCAAAACCCCACGCTCCTCTGTCAGCCTCCTGACCGCCGCCCAGCCGGAGACTCTTCCCTGACTACGTCGTCCACTTCAACAGCTCGCCGTCCCTCATCCACCGCACCGGACAAGGATCCGTTGTAGATCTCGTCGTCCCGCCGGATCAGCCGCCCCGTCCTCCACCTCCAAGGAGCTACCCCGACATTCGCCTTGTCTATTGCACCACCTCAATCCCCACAGCGCCGTCTTGACCTGCCCCACCGAAACTGCAGCACCCTCACCAATTCCTCCGATGAAGCCGAGGCCAACTCGGCGCAACCAAGGAGGTTCTACACTCACCGCTGCATTTTATCTTTTATTCGATCTCACGGGGCTGCCGGTGCTCGATACCGAGCATACATGGCATGTCTCCATCGAAGGCGCCATCGCCGGCCACATCATCCACGGCGTCTCGCCCCCATGTCATTGCTTCCTCGATGGCGACTTCCACAACGGCACTAGTTGCAGCTGCTCCGGCTCTCGCTCGCGCTGCGGCTCTGTTCTTGCTTGTCGGTCGCGCTACTGCACTGCTCCTTCTTTCGTTCATGCCACTGCTCTGCTCTTGCTCTCGCTTGCGCTGCTGCTGCTGCTGCACGACCTCCGGCAGCTACAGGAGTTGCTGCTTTAGCACTCGCTTGCAGTGCTACTGCACGACTTGCTCTCTACTAGTGCGTTCCCTGCTCTAGCGTCTGCTGATTTAGATCACTGCTTCTCTTCTACTAGTGCCCGAACGCCCTAAACATCTATTGCAATGCTCTCTTACTAGTTCAATCAGTTTCGACAGTAAAATTCAGTTTCAACTGTGAAGTTCATTTTCTTCAGTTACGTTCAGAGTGAACAGTACTTACAGCATCTGTCAAAGCGGCCGTGGCGCGGCTGATGCGTTTTACATCTAGCACTTTTTGGTGATGTATTTTACATCATCTATTGCAGATGATATTAGGGTCCCACTTACGATTAACGTTGTCTGTCTTGTCATGCTTCAGCCTCATCGCCGTACACCTTAGCGGAGCTGCTCCAACGATGGAACCATCCATCACAGCAGAGCAGTAACCTCGGCGCCGTTTCCAGAGGCCTCGGATCTTCTTCCCCTCCTCCGATAGTCACACCAGCATCATCACCATCCTCCACATCCAACCCAATGATGCTGAGGTCCACAAGGCTATGCCAAATAAGTTGTACACTCGTCGCATCACTTTGTTTCTCCATTCATCTATTCTTCCAATTCATGTGAGCCAAACACACAGGTTGACTGAAATCCTATGTTTCCAAATGCTATGTTTTGCACGTGCATTCCTATCCTATTCCTGTGTTTTTCCTGTTCCTGCGTTTATAGAATCCTCCAATTCTAAGGAGCCCTTACAGATTTACTTCATTTTCATATAGGCCTCAAAGAAAACTCTGTGTGTTATGTCCTGCTCCTGCCGTGCCGTCATCCGCCCCACCTGAGGTGCACCATTGACAGAAGTGTTCACTGTAGCAGAGATCCCCCCCTGCAGAGTTCCTTTCGCCGCCTCAAATAATCTTCCCCGTTGCCGGCAGCCACGCCAACCGCATTACCATCACCGACTGAGCAGATGAACCTGAGGACTACACAGTTCCGAAAGAGAGGTCGCAGTCTTTCGTGTTTGCTTACGTTATACATTGGTTATTATTACCTGCTACTTTATTGTTCAATCTTGAGTTTTGAATTGCCCATGGGTCTCATATCAAGCCAGCAACAAATAGTATCTGTCTACTATCTGGTTCATCTGGGGTCTTCTATGTGGGTCATGTTGGGTGGGAAACAATCAATAGATGATCCATTGTCTATCTTTTTAAACTGAAGCTATAATCTACCTGGTATCATTAGTTTTGGATCCATCCACTTGTTTGCTACCATCAGTCTTGATTTTTGCATGCACCCCTTAGGCCTTACAAAATCTAACTATTTTTTCTTATGCATGTCAGATATTGTACACAATCGTACTGAACATGTAGAGAAAAAGAGAAGATCATTGTGTGCGAATATAATGTCATGCAGACACCGCACCATGGTGGGTGAAGTGCCCCCCCTCCTGCATTTCCAGATTGTATTCCAGAGGAAGATAACTGTTCAGATGGAGATTCAGAAGGAGCCGACCACGCCTGTTTACCACCTGAGGTGTTTGCTCTAACCTGGCATGCTGATGTTGGTCATATCATGCATATGGCACCTTGCATTGCTTACATTATACATCTTATATGTCATCAGCTTAGTTTAGATTTGCTTTGTGTGAATTCCACATGTTTGGTTTCTATATCATACTCCCACCATTCCTAAATATTTGTCTTTTTAGAGATTTCAACAAGTGACTACATAAAGAACAAAATGAGTGAATCTACACTCTAAAATATGTCTTTATACATCCGTATGTGGTAGTCCATTTGAAATCTCTAAAAAGACAATTATTTAGGAATGGAGGGAGTATATGGGAATTATGCAATGCCATCTTCTTTGGCCAGGCATCACTACAAGAAATATGTCAACTTATGACCACCACTATTGGTCACAAAAGGTCACAAATTTCCATTTATGACCTTTTTGTGACCAAAAACATAAGGTCAAAAGCTGGGCATCGTAAACTGACTATAGCGACCTTTCTTCTGGAATGGTCGCAAATGTTTATGACCAAAAAAAAGGTCGTAAATTTAACGACCAACTGTTTTGGTCACTAGCAATCCGACCACACCACGTCAGATCCACCGTGGCAAGCTGACGTGGCAGACTTACGACCAAATGAAAAGGTCGTGAAATAGAATCAGCCCGGTCCATTTCAGCCGTCTTTATGGGCCAAGCCCAATAATTCAGCCCATTTAATTTTTTTCTCTTTATTTTGCTTATTTGCATGGGCCTGGCCCAATAATTTGGCCTTTTTTGTTTTCTCAGCTTCTTCCATTTTTCTGGGCCTCGGCCTTTCTGCGGTCCATTTAATTTTTTAAATTTTTTAAGATGTTTTTCCTTTCATTTTTTTGTCCAATATTGTATGGGCTAAGGCCTCTTCTAGCCCATTAATATTTTCAGCCCACTAATTCAAAGGACTGGACAACAGAGAAACAATTCAGTTTTTTTCAATTTTGCTATCAAAGCAACATTTGTTTCACTGTACAATCATACATCATTTCTTGCAGTTACATCATTTGAAGCAGCAACTAAAAGATTGTCATCTATAACAAACGACAGCCAGTCAAAAGAAAGATCACCATCACAGCTCCAGCGACTACTTATACACTACAACTTCCACTTATGTGCAAACCTACAAGAAGGCCATGCTTCCGATTAGATTTGGTTGCATCACTTCCAGTTTGCTAACGGCATGTCTCCAGCAGCACATCTCATAACCTACAAAGAGAACATAAACCAACATAAGAATTTGAAACTTCTTCTAATTTGAAACTTTCGGTAAACGGTAAACTTGAGGTAAATTAGAAGTGAGGATATTGATTACAAGCAAGTTGAAACGTAAACTAAGTCCTATTGTATTGATGGATCCCAACTTGTTTAAACTAGAGCAGATTGTTATGTCTTAGACAGAAAAGACATGTTGAAATCAACGGTTGCTGCTGCACAAGAGCCTATAATTAAGCTCAACAATGAAAAGACATGTTTGTTATGTCTTAGACAGAAAAGAAACATGTGATGTTTTTTACGTCAAGATCAAGATAAGGAGCAGAATTTCTAAAAGAAGTACACCATTACATAGTGCTACAGCAAATGTGAAATGCTTGATGATGTACATGAATTCACATTTAGAAGGAAAGAAATGTACTGTAAAACGTTCCATATCAGAAACATATTCACTCAACTAAAAGAAGGTCGAGTTTTACTTGCAAATGAAAACATGCTAGATAGGACAGTTTAGTGAGATAGGACAGTGGCATTAATACTAATCAAGTTACTCAATCATAAGGCATGAAACACCAGCAATGTGAAATTGGACATACAGGAAGAACAGAAAAAAGAGTAAAATTGTTTAAGATATATAGACAAAAACACATGTAGCAATGTTATACATAGCAAAACTTCAGTATTTGGTGGTACAATGAAAGAGCAGTTCAGTTGAAGAATTTAGCTTGCCAGTCTCAATTTTACTACTTAAAGACATAATGTAACAAATATTGGATACTTCACAGCAAGCAAATAGTGCAGTAAATTTACTGGTCTATGGATATGATCACAAATTCACATGAGGTGTGTGTTGAATATAGTGCAAATAACAACAGAAATTTAAAGAAGCTCGCTTGTTGACGAAGGCAGAGGCGTTGGAACAGAGGAAAAGGATGCACAGGATGGGGATGAAGTGGTGGCAGAGGAGGGTGAGGAGATAGTACTACAGGACCTCAAACAACAACTACATGGTCGTTGGTGCCCGCGAGCACCCTGCCAGGGATCTTCTTGTTCCTCCATAGTAAGAAATCGGCAGCTGCAAAAATAACACATTAGCACAGCACATCAGAGGCCCAGATCAACAAGCAATCTATGTAGAAAACAAACAAAGCATCTCAGAGTCTAAGCTTAGAGGGACGCAACACTACGGCTCACCTGCTTCCTCTACTCTACTCTGCTCACCTGCTTCATCTCAGAGTCTATTCACTATCATGTACTACTACCTAACTGGCTAACTCAGCAACTGTGACTGATGGTACACTGCACCAAGTTCCATAATGAATTCCATAACGAGTAGCATCAGCAGCAGCAGTGCAAGAGTAGCAGCAGAAGTGAGTAGCTGCGGCATCTGGCGAGCAGCAGCAGTATGCGCAGGAGCAGCGGCAACCGTACGCGAGCGAGGGGGCTACATGGAAATAGGAAAGCACCAAGATTGGTTTCTGTACTCACAATAGCATTGTTGGCCTGTGATAAGGAACTATTAAGTAACTTGAGATGCCTTTATATCAGTTCTGTGAAGCAAATCTACATATCATATTTCTAGAATGGGCGCACCCAGTTGCTCACAAGTAGATTCAAACCCAACTTGTAATGCAATGATGTTTCTTGTACAATATTACTATAGTTACCTAAATTGCCACGGGAATACTGACAGCAGAAACAGGGGAACGAGAAGTAAGTTAAATTAGAGCTAGCGGTTCCAAACAATCACTAAAAACAGCAGCAAAAGCAGACACAGGATGGTGCTTTTAGTTTACTTGATTCATCATACTATAAGAGTTGACACAACAGGAGCATCACAATGTAGTGCACAAGTTGATTGATCACCTTGAAGTCCTGGGCAATCTCCCTAACAAGCCTCTGGAATGGAAGCTTCCTGATGAGCAGCTCCATGCTCTTCTGGTACTTGTGGATCTCACTGCAAAGTCAAGCACAAAATTTACTCATTTGAGAATACTTCAAAACAAAGTATAACACATGCTAGAATAGGTTGGAAGATTTTACACACCGAAGAGCAACAGTTCCAGGGCGGTAACGGTGAGGCTTCTTCATTCCTCCAGTTGTGGGAGCAGACTTACGGGCAGCCTGTCAAAAAGCAAAGTAGAGCACATGGTCAAATTAACAATAATACCATGATAGTCCATATACATCAGTAGGATATCTGGTCATAAGCTGGCAATGAAGGTTGAGGTTCAAATTATACCCAGTTCAATTTACCTAAACCATAAATAAAGACATGGCATAGGTAAACTATCAATATTGCAGTCACAAACCTTGGTGGCTAGCTGCTTCCTAGGAGCCTTTCCTCCAGTGGACTTACGAGCAGTCTGCTTAGTATGATCCATGAGCAAAACCTTGGTTTATCTGAAGCAAAAAAAACATAGTCAATTCTATAAATTGAATATCACAATAACCAACTATAGTCTTATCATAACCAGTAAATTGTGCCTGGCACCTTGTTGCTAGCAAATCCATTCAATAACTATAGAGTCCCAACAATCATCAGCCTAGAATACCTACCAAAATTGTGTACATCAAAAACTAACAACATCATACAACACAGCTATACACCCCTTCAGATAGAAAGCAGTGTATTTCTAACTAAAACTTTTCATTGAAAAGATCAGACCCAAGATAGAATTCCACTTCAGATGAAAGTCCTGATCTACCTTTAGCATAGTTTGTTCACTCCAAAGACACATATAAAGATGACACACTAAAAAACTGCAGCCTAGTACTTTTTTAACACTAAAGAAAACAAGGCTACCATGATCGCCTAATTTTGCAAACAGAAGCAAGAAAAGAAATAGCAGTCCACTGATAAAAATATGCTTCCTAGTTATCAGATGTAATGGTTGAACATCAACTTCACATAGTTATGTGCATATGATTTTAGTAATTAGCTAACTGGCAAGTTGATACAATTCAGATACAATAAATGTGAATGTGCATGTACTAAGAAGCCAAGAACACTGAAGAATTTACTGAATGTGCATGTACTGCGACTAGTATGTGTGTCTATCTACAAGTGATAGTAGTAGCTAATATGTGCAATCCAGATGTATAGCACGAGGACACGGTCCCAGTCCTAGCTAGCGCTATCGGAATCTGCCCAGAATTGCTCCCTGCCCTGAACCAATCTGGCAATTGTGCTATCTAATGGCACTAATAGCACACCAAAACACGATTCAGACACGCACCTGGATTCTGGAACTCCTGACGGCGCGGTCCGTCCAAAGGAGTGGCATACAAGACTCCCTCTGCACACGCATCACAATAAATTCATCAGTAAAATCATTCAGTCCGTCCAAAGGAGTTGCATTCTTGCACACATAAAAAGTTGAAATTAGCACCAAGGAATTCAGTTAAGATGCTCAGACTACTGTAATAGTCAGTAGAATTCTTCCAGATTGCAGCTTGACATGAATAAGATTGTACAGTTAGGAAGTTAGTGGTGTCCAAACTGTCTATGCTCGAACCTTGTAGCAACCGCGCATAAGAGCGAACTCGCTGCGGTTAATGGGTGCCAAGAACACTGACGGGGCAACATGGTTAAAACCCTACGCAACACATGGATCGAACCCTACAGAAGAAGACTAACGAGATGGCATCTGAATCCTGGCCACGGCCGGCGCGGTGCGTAAAATGGGCGGGGGAGGGGGGGGGAGCTCACCCTGGAAGAGGTACTTGCAGATCTCGCGGCGGTTCTTCTTGGAGATGATCTGCGGAGGGAGACAAGGGAGGTCAGATTAGGCGGTTCTACGATCGGGGCAACCAACGGGGAGAGCGGACTCGGCTGGGGATGCTTACCATGGTGACGGGCGCCGGGGGAGGAGGCGGGGGCGGAGACGATGGCGCCACGGCATGCAGGGGAACGCCCTGGTCTCCTCCAGCCCCCTCGCGACGCCATCGCTCGCCCGCCACTTGGCCAAGCCCCGCGGGTCGAGGCCCGTGCGCCCGTCCACGTCATCAGGGAGCAGCGCGAGGGGCGCGGGCCCGTAGGCGGAGAGGGAGCAGGGGCGCGAGCGGGCGGAGGGATCCGGAGGCGGGTGGCGCACAGCCGTGACGTCGTGGCTGCGGCGGGGGAGGGAACTCCGGCAACGGAGGATGGGGCGGCGGCGGAGGACGGGACGCTTGGGTTAGATCTGGATCGGGGAGAAGTGCGGAGCGGATTTTGATCTCGCCGATGGGTGGGTGAGAGCGTCGGCAGAGCCCGGGAGCGAGGTTTGCCGGTGGGTGGGTAGGGGCGAGAGGGGGACAGCACCGGTGGTGGGGGGGAAGGGGGCGGCAGCGATGGATCTGGGGAGAAGAGGGCGGCGGCGATGGAGTGGGAGGCGATAGGGTTTGGGTGGTTGGGCTGCCCGGGGGTGAGAGGGGATAGGGTTCTTTTTCTTTCTCTCTCTTTTTTTCTTTAGATAAATGGGATGGGTGGATGGATGGATGGATGGATGCCATGTCATCAATCCATGGCACAAACATTTCAACCAATGAGAACAAAGCATACGTAATTGTGTTTTTCTATGTGTTTCTATTATATTTTTTGCACAAGTGTGCATTTTGGAATGGCATAATTTGTTCAAATTATATCATACTTTGCACAAAGGTGCATCTTGGAATGGCAAACAATGTTGCCTAAAAAAATACATTTTTTGGATGAAAAAACCATTTTCCATTTTTCAAGTGCCCAAAAGGAGGGTTTTTTGTGAAGGACCTACCATATATTTGTTGCAAAAGTGGACCAAATCAATTTTCTAAAATACTAGGACATATTTAATGTACAATTGACAAAATGGATGGGTGTAAAATGTTTTGATCCACCTCTCGTGAAAAAGACAAATTTCCGCCGATTCAGGTGGAAGCGGGTCAAATTTGAACTATAGCTGCCTTGTAGTTTGCTCTTTATTTTTTTCAAAAATCATTTCTAGGTAAATAAGTATCTATTTAATCAGAGAAACACCAAAAAAATTCCAAGATTCAACCACTAGCTAGGAACGGTCATTCCCGCCGTTTTGACCGCATTTTGGAAAGGGCATAAAAAATTCAAAAAAAATCAAAAAATTGGGAAACCTTCACATTGTGTCATCATATGTGGCCAAGTTCCTAGGAAAAATAACAAACTTGTAATACTGCAATTATTTTAAAAAAGTGTTCTCAGAAACGAGCTATCACGTGTGGAGATCAATGGCTTTGAAGCCAAATGATCAATCTTATGTCCACATTCATGGCATAGTTTGTTCAAATGATCTCATATTGTGCACAAGGGTGCATATTGGAATGGCAAACAATGTTGCCTAAGGAAGTTTTCATTTTCGTTGGACGAAAAAACCATTTTCCATTTTTTGAGTGCCTGAAAGGAGGTTTTTTTGTGAAGGAACTACCAAATAATTGTTGCAAAACTGGACCAAATCATTTTTATAAAATACTAGGCCATATTTAATGCACAATTGAAAAAATTATTGGGTGTAAAATGTTTTGATCCACCTCTCGTGAAAAAGACAAATTTCCGCTGATTCAGCTGGAAGCGGGTCAAATTTGAACTATAGCTGCCTTGTAGTTTGCTCTTTATTTTTTCCAAAAATCATTTCTAGGTAAATAAGTATCTATTTAATCAGAGAAACACCAAAAAAATTCCAAGATTCAACCACTAGCTAGGAACGGCCATTCCCGCCGACCGCATTTTGGAACGGGCATAAAAAATTCAAAAAAAATCAAAAAATTGGGAAACCTTCGCATTGTGTCATCATATGTGGCCATGTTCCTAGGAAAAATAACAAACTTGTAATACTGCAATTATTTTAAAAAAGTGTTCTCAGAAACGAGCTATCACGTGTGGAGATCAATGGCTTTGAAGCCAAATGATCAATCTTATGTCCACATTCATGGCATAGTTTGTTCAAATGATCTCATATTGTGCACAAGGGTGCATATTGGAATGGCAAACAATGTTGCCTAAGGAAGTTTTCATTTTCGTTGGACGAAAAAACCATTTTCCATTTTTTGAGTGCCCGAAAGGAGGTTTTTTTGTGAAGGAACTACCAAATAATTGTTGCAAAACTGGACCAAATCACTTTTATAAAATACTAGGCCATATTTAATGCACAATTGAGAAAATTGTTGGGTGTAAAATGTTTTGATCCACCTCTCGTGAAAAAGACAAATTTCCGCTGATTCAGTTGGAAGCGGGTCAAATTTGAACTGTAGCTGCCTTGTACTTTGCTCTTTATTTTTTCCAAAAATCATTTCTAGGTAAATAAGTATCTATTTAATCAGAGAAACACCAAAAAAATTCCAAGATTCAACCACTAGCTAGGAACGGTCATTCCCGCCGTTTTGACCGCATTTTGAAACGGGCATAAAAAATTCAAAAAAGAATCAAAAAATTGGGAAACCTTCACATTGTGTCATTATATGTGGCCAAGTTCCCAAGAAAAATAACAAACTTGTAATACGGCAATTATTTTAAAAAAGTGTTCTCAGAAATGAGCTATCATCTCTGAAGATTCATGGCTTTCAAGCCAAATGATCAATCCTATGGCCACATTCGTGGCATAGTTTGTTCAAATGATCTCATATTGTGCACAAGGGTGCATATTGGAATGGCAAACAATGTTGCCTAAGGAAGTTTTCATTTTCTTTGGACGAAAAAACCATTTTTTATTTTCCGAGTGCCCGAAAGGAGGTTTTTTTGTGAAGGAACTACCAAATAATTGTTGCAAAATTGGACCAAATCAATTTTCTAAAATACTAGGACATATTTAATGCACAATTTACAAAATAGTTGGGTGTAAAAAGTTTTGATCCACCTCTCGTGAAAAAGACAAATTTCCGCCGATTCAGTTGGAAGCGGGTCAAATTTGAACTGCAGCTGCCTCATAGTCTGCTATTTATTTTTTCCAAAAATCATTTCTAGGTACATAAGTATCTATTTAATCAGAGAAACACCAAAAGTTTTCCAAGATGCAACCACTAGCTAGGAACGGTCAAGCCCGCCATTTTGACCGCATTTTGAAACGGGCATAAAAAATTCAAAAAAAATCAAAAAATTGGGAAACCTTCGCATTGTGTCATTATATGTGGCCAAGTTCCCAAGAAAAATAACAAACTTGTAATACGGCAATTATTTTAAAAAAGTGTTCTCAGAAATGAGCTATCATCTGTGAAGATTCACGGCTTTCAAGCCAAATGATCAATCCTATGGCCACATTCTTGGCATAGTTTGTTCAAATGATCTCATATTGTGCACAAGGGTGCATATTGGAATGGCAAACAATGTTGCCTAAGGAAGTTTTCATTTTCTTTGGACAAAAAAACCATTTTTCATTTTCCAAGTGCCCGAAAGGAGGTTTTTTTGTGAAGGAACTACCAAATAATTGTTGCAAAATTGGACCAAATCAATTTTCTAAAATACTAGGACATATTTAATGCACAATTGACAAAATAGTTGGGTGTAAAAAGTTTTGATCCACCTCTCGTGAAAAAGACAAATTTCCGCCGATTCAGCTGGAAGCGGGTCAAATTTGAACTGCAGCTGCCTCATAGTTTGCTATTTATTTTTTCCAAAAATCATTTCTAGTTACATAAGGACCTATTTAATCATAAATACATGGTTTGGTGGAGATACGTCGAGGTTTGGACGGTGGCCGAGGGCCCCAACTCTAGAGCGCGTAAACTCGCATGCCCGTCGCGTGGTCACCGCGTGACCGTAATGTTGCCATGTGTTCTGGGAGGCCTAGGCATGTCTAGTGGGTTGGGCACTCCCCAGGTTGGTGCTAGGAAGAAAATTACAACATAAGATTCTCACGAGGAGACCGATCGATGCTCAAACATGAATTAGCAGCCAAGTGTTTGATTTGCGGTACGGGAAATGCACATGGCCAATGGGCGTGAGTTTTGGCTGAGGATGATCATCTACTAAGGAGGATGTATTCACAAATTTTGAGCTCAAAAGGAGGATCCTAGGTGGTACTTGCTTTGCAAAGTACCACGCTGGACAAAAATATGAATGTTGAAGCTGGGCTCAAAATAATGAATGGAGTGAGCTGAAATTTTGTGAAGGATGGTTATTTGGGCATAAGAAAGCATTGTAGAAAATTGATACCATTTGGACATGCCAAAGTAGTACTTCCTTCACAATGCTCTTCTATGGACAGAAACTTGGGAAAACTAGTGAGAGAGATTGGATGAATGAAATGAGCTCAAAATTGGTGTAGGTAAGTTACTTAGGTATGGTCATGCGCTGGTAAATTTTCAGATCATTTGGGTAAGCCTAGCTAGTACTTACTTCACAAAGCTTCTCTCGAGATAGAAATTTTGGAAATTTCCCGAGAAATATTTACTAGGAAAATTGAGCTGAATATTATCATGTGGCAATCATTTGGGTATGGAAGAGTGCCCGAAAAGTTTGAGGGTAATAGGAGGGGTCTATATAACACTTGCTTTGCAACGTGCCAATTTGGCCATAAAATATAAATTGAACCTGGGCTCACATAGATGATTTGACTGAGCTGCAATTTGGAGGAGGGTGATAGTTTGGACATATGAAGGAACTGTATAAATTTCATGTCATTTAGAGATATAAAAAAGGTACTTCCTTCACAATGCTTCTAGGTGGACAAAAACTTTGGAAATTTGCCGAAGAAGATTTGCTAGGCAAATGGAGCTGAATTTTGTCATGCGGTAATGATTTGGATAGGAAAGAGTGCCCAAAAATTCCTAGGGCAATCAAGAATATATAAATAGCACTTCCTTCATAAAGTGTTGTTGTGAACAGAATAGGAAAATGAATATTGTTGAATTAGTTTTGAACTAGGCAAGGAAGGATTTTTACATATTTGATGAAGATATGCCCCAAAGAATTTATGAGATTTTTTGGGAATTTTGGGAATGATAGAAATATAGGTTGCTTCACAACCTAGGGCAAAAACTGCCACATGGACATGACACATAGGCAAAACTGATGAGATGGCTCCTAGTCATCACAACCCACCACAATCTACAAGGCTATGACCATCTATATTGGTCATTAACAACTAGAAATAAGGCAGCGGACTAGCACTGTTTGCTTTGTGACCATTTTGTGTAAGGAAATTACGACCTTTCTGACCAAAATGGTCGCAATGGTTTAGGGTTTGGAGCCCCCTGAACAGCTTTTGACCAATTGGTCTAAAATGGTCATAAATTTATGACCAATTCTTCGAGGGTCACTGACAGAAGGTCATAAGTTGACATATTTCTTGTAGTGCATCATATACGTGAATCATGCAATGCCATCCTGTTTAGCCAGTCATCGTATATGTGAATTGTATCGTGCCATATTTTTTTCCATAATGTATTCCATTTGCCAACAATGTTTATACATTCATCTACTCTTCCTATGCATCAGCCATTTGAGTCGGTCATGGGAAAATCTGGAGTGAAAACAAGGTCTTCTTAGCAGTTAGTGCTACCTGTCGATGCAGATTTCTTGTTGGTTACAGATAGCTCCTCAGAGGAGGATTCAGAGAGAGACGACCAGTCGTATTCCCCCCCTGAGGTGCATGCTCTAACTTAGCTGGGTTATATTGCTCATATCTTGCATATCTTGCATTGCCATGCCATCTTCTTAGATTAGACATGCTTTGTGTGAATGCCTCCTGTTTGCTTTCTATATCGGATATGTGAATTATGCAATGCCATTTTTTTCAGCCAGTTATCATATATGTGAATTATGCACCGCCATGGAGTCAGGCATCATATATGTGAATTATCTCATGCCATCTTTTTTTTCATTACATATTCCATTTGTTGACAATCTGTGTATATTGAACTACTCTTCATGTGTATCAGCCATTTGAGCCTGTTATGGAAAAATCTGGAGTGAAAACAAGGTCTTCAGAGCAGGCAATGGTACCTGTTGAAGCATATATCTCGATGGTTACAGTGAGCTCCTCAGAGGAGGATTCAGAGACGGATAACCAGTCCTATATCCCACCTGAGGTGTACGCTCTAAGTTGCAATGTTTATATTTCTCATATGATGCATATGGTGTCTTGCATTGCTTAGTTTAGACATCATATGCACACTATTGAATTCTATCTGCTTGGTTTAGAGATCATACATGCGAGTGCCAGTTGCTTAGTATATGAATCAATTATGTCAATTATATCATGCCATCCTGTATACTTAGACAACATGTATGTGAATTATTTCATCCCAACCTATTTTAGAAAGACATCATATAGTTTTGTCATGTCATCCTGTTTAGGTACTCATCATATGTTGAATTATGCCATTATATCCTGTTAAGTTATCCATCATATATCTGAAACTGTGTCATGCTATCCTGTTTAGTTAGGCATCATATATGTGAAATTGTGTCATGCTGTCCTGTTTGGTTAGACAACATACATGTGAATTACCACATCTGTCTATCATACAATGTCTGTATGTTCAATTTCTTTTCTTGTTTATCAGCCATTTGAATTGGAGGGGGTGATGGCAGTATCTAAGGGAGCAAAACCCCGTTCTTCACAAAAGACAGTGCTACCCGTTGATGCAGATAGAACCATGGTTGTACTGGCCCACAAACTAGCCCCACCACACATAATCGAGACTCTCCCAGATTGCACACTTAAACCGTTGGGCAGAGACTAAGCTACAACGCATCTAACCGCAACCCCAACGGATAGTAACCCACTTATAGCTGACAAAGCACCATGTCCACCATAGAGTACCCCCACACGAGCAGTTTGTAAAGCTACTGCAGTGCCCAAAGCACGAAGACCACCACAGCTAACCCAAACTCCACGTTTAAAGCAGAAGAGCAACTATTCTCAGGTCAGATTCCGTAGCTATGGTCCATACTCCTTTGCCGTTGCATCACTGTATTTACTCATACCAACTCCTTTCGAATTTGAAGGATCCAATTGAAACTCCAATGGCGCAACAGGTATGTTTTAAACCTATTTCTTTAACTGGATTGCTGTTCTAACTTCTTGCTCTATGTTGATTTCAGTTTAAGTTGCATAAACAGTTATGTTCTCATGTGATGCACATTACAAGTGCTGCCAATGTTGTGTAGTTTCTCACACTTATATTCTGTCTATGCTGCTGTGTCTTAAAAATATATGAGTTTAACTATGTCTCTATCTTGATTAGGGAACATAAACTAGAATGATATGGACAATATAGTGACCATAGTACATAGATATATGTTTCTTTCATGCTGTTATCCTGTCCACCTTACTACTGAACCGGTTTACCAAAATGAGTTTCGTATACTACAAGCTAAACCTGTGATGTGTCTGCTTGTTTCTCTTGTAGTATGCAAACAGAATATTGGAGAAGAGCACCCCACTATGCAATGGTAGAGAAAGTAATGCAGATAAGATTCAAGATAGTGAGACAACCCTATTAGTCTCCAAGAAAGGTGATAAAAACGATCTTGTAGACAGTGAGAAAACCCCACAGTCCTGCGTTGATGTAGTGTTCGAGTTACTGGCCAGTACCGCTGGCACAAGCTCTTCGAACTCGCTGCCTGAATCACTTCGGCTTCTTCAGTCTCAGCTACAAGCTGAAAGGCATCAGTCAGCTGTGCTGCGGCAAGAAGCCGAAGGACTGAGGAAGTCCCTGCAGAATTCAGATGCGTACTTTCTTGTGCAACAGCAAGCGCTGGAGGATTTAAGCGCCAAACAAGAGAAAGTTAATAAGCTTGCTAAGCATCTTGCCATCATTATGGGTACCCAGGATATTGTTTCTTGAGCTCTTCTGAAGTGGTTTCAGTTCTGGACTTGTTTTGCTGCGGCGGTTATATGCTGCTGTGTTCCCTATATTTGCACTAGTGGCTAACTTTGATGCCCAGTGGATGAAATATGTGTAATAGCCGTGATAGCCTAGCATAAGTTGCTTGCTTATTTATTTCCTTGTTGTCTTGTTTCTTGGTTTGCTTGTAGTCATTGCAGTTCTTTTTCTGCGGTTTGCTAGTGGCTGCAATAACCTATTTTTTAAAACTAGGCCACAATAACCATGGGCTAATATTTACTGTAGTGACACTGGGCCTCCTACGGACCGTAGAAACAGTGGGCCTTCTACGGGCTGTAGAAACAGTAGGCCTTCTACGGGCCTAAGAAACACTGGACCTTCTACGGGCCGTAGAAACAATGGGCCTTCTACGGGCCGTATCATCAATGGGCCTTATACGGGCCGTATGATCGATTGGCCAAACATGGGCCAATAACAGGTCTCATTATGGCCGTAAACAGGCTAGAGTTGGAATCGTCCGTTCATGGGCCGACCATAATGGGCCATCATTAATAGGCCATATTTGATGACGCTATGCAAACGGCCCAACGAATTAACGGACCACAAACGGGCCGACTGTAACCACGGGCTGAATTTGGCCCACAAGCAGAAAATGATAGTAACGGGCCGTAAGTAAAGAATGCTGGAAATGAGCCCAAGAATAAATGGGCTCTGAGAAGGCCGAAAGATAACATGGGCTGGAAACGGCCCAACGGAATAACGGGCCGTTAATGGGTATAATGTGATACATTGTTCATTACAGGCCAGTTTTACCACGGGCCGTTAATAGGCCAAGAGTTACATAGGGCCTCATATGGGTCGAAAGATGTCATGGGCCATACATGGGCCATAAGTGAAAATGGGCTGGAATCATATTGAATCGCCCAGATGACGCTACTAGGCCTAATTCGGATAGGGCGTAACGGGCCTTGGGTTAGCGGGCTGTAAATGGGCTATATGCGAACAGGCCATTAACAGGCTTTCCATGGGCCGGCCCGCCACCTTTTGACCAAGTCAAACGGGCCGACCTTTTCACAGGAATGGGCCTCTGTTGGGCCATGCCATGTGTCGACATATCATAGGCGCCTATCTGACCCACTGACGAGCTGACACGTGTTTCGTCCAGCCAATAAGAATTTTACACGTGGAAATTTCCCATTGGTCGGGGCTGTTAACGGGTTATCGGATCCAAAACCCGACCCAATAGCTTAATGGCGTTCCGATACGGTGGATGCCACATGTCGGTCACCCTTGACGAAAGCACTTTTGTGATGCGCGATTTATCGTCATGGAAGTGGACACTTCTGTGATGATAATTTTGGTAATGTCATGGAACACTTCTACGACAGCACAGGTATGACTATCTTGATTCTGTCATAAATTTTCCATGGGTGTACATGCATGACAAAAAACGCGACCTACTATGACAAACACGTATCATCACAGAAGTGTATCTTTTTTGTAGTGTAACAAATGAGCAGACTGCTTAACTCTGAAAAAACCTACACGTGCCACCAATTATAAGAAAATATTAGTTAGAAGTAGCATCTTCGTGAGAGATTCGTTGCTACTTCTAAAGTTAAATTGTGATTAGTTAGACATAATAGGTGGATTAAGAAGTAATCAAGGCAACAAGCAAGAACCAGATACAAAACTAACATGGATGAACAATTGGAACGATGTCGGGGTGGAAGATCGCAGTGAAGATGAGACCAGGTTCTGCTATTTCCATCAACATTTGTGCGCCAACTTTCAGTCTGTAACACTTGGGAAAGTTTATCCAAGTTCGTCCATAAAAAAGCAGCGATCTTCTTGGTTCAGGAACCCAACTCGGAACTTATATCCATGGCTTGTCTTCACTGTGACCATTAAACTAGTGTATTCAGTTATGGCAAGGCCGAGCATCTTGAGTACATGTGTTCTGGCAGAGCAAATAATGTTGGAAATATGCCCTAGAGGCAATAATAAATTGGTTATTATTATATTTCCTTGTTCATGATAATCGTTTATTATCCATGCTATAATTGTATTGATAGGAAACTCAGATACATGTGTGGATACATAGACAACACCATGTCCCTAGTAAGCCTCTAGTTGACTAGCTCGTTGATCAATAGATGGTTACGGTTTCCTAACCATGGACATTGAATGTCGTTGATAACGGGATCACATCATTAGGAGAATGGTGTGATGGACAAGACCCAATCCTAAGCCTAGCACAAAGATCGTGTAGTTCGTATGCTAAAGCTTTTCTAATGTCAAGTATCATTTCCTTAGACCATGAGATTGTGCAACTCCCGGATACCATAGGAATGCTTTGGGTGTATCAAACGTCACAACGTAACTGGGTGGCTATAAAGGTGCATTACAGGTATCTCTGAAAGTGTCTGTTGGGTTGGCACGAATCGAGACTGGGATTTGTCACTCCGTGTAAGCAGAGAGGTATCTCTGGGCCCACTCGGTAGGACATCATCATATGCGCAATGTGACCAAGGAGTTGATCACGGGATGATGTGTTACGGAACGAGTAAAGAGACTTGCCGGTAATGAGATTGAACTAGGTATTGGATACCGACGATCGAATCTCGGGCAAGTAACATACCGATAGACAAAGGGAATTGTATACGGGATTGATTAAGTCCTTGACATCGTGGTTCATCTGATGTGATCATCGTGGAACATGTGGGAGCCATCATGGGTATCCAGATCCCGTTGTTAGTTATTGACCGGAGAACGTCTCGGTCATGTCTGCATGTCTCCCGAACCCGTAGGGTCTACACACTTAAGGTTCGGTGACGCTAGAGTTATGAAGATATGTGTATGCAGTAACCCGAATATTGTTCGGAGTCCCGGATGAGATCCCGGACGTCACGAGGAGTTCCGGAATGGTCCGGAGGTAAAGAATTATATATAGGAAGTGCTGTTTCGGCCAACGGGACAAGTTTCGGGGTTATCGGTATTGTACCGGGACCACCGGGGGTCCACCGGGTGGGGCCACCTGTCCCGGGGGGCCACATGGGCTGTAGGGGGTGCGCCTTGGCCTACATGGGCCAAGGGCACCAGCCCTACTAGGCCCATGCGCCTAGGGTTTCCATGGGGAGGAGTCCCACTAGTTGAAGGCACCCCTAAGTGACTTGGGGGGGGAGGGAAACCTCCCCTGGCCGCCGCACCTAGGAGATTGGATCTCCTAGGCTGCGCACCACCCCCCCTTGGCCCTCCTATATATAGTGGGGGAGAGGAGGGATTTCAGAGACCAGCCCCTGGCGCCTCCCTCTCTCCCCGTTACGTCTCTCTCTCGTAGTATAGGCGAAGCCCTGCTACTGTGACGCCCTGCATCCACCACCACGCCGTCGTGCTGCTGGATCTTCATCAACCTCTCCTCCCCCCTTGCTGGATCAACAAAGGAGGAGACGTCATCTGTTCCGTACGTGTGTTGAACGCGGAGGTGCCGTCCGTTCGGCACTAGGATCATCGGTGATTTGAATCACGACGAGTACGACTCCATCAACCCCGTTCACTTGAACCCTTCCGCTTAGCGATCTACAAAGGTATGTAGATGCACTCTCCTTCCCCTCGTTGCTGGTTTCTCCATAGATAGATCTTGGTGATACGTAGGAAAATTTTGAATTTCTGCTACATTCCCCAACAGTGGCATCATGAGCTAGGTCTATTGCGTAGATTCTATGCACGAGTAGAACACAAAGTAGTTGTGGTCGTTGATTTTGTTCAATATGCTTGCTGTTACTAGTCTTATCTTGATTCGATGGTATTGTGGGATGAAGCGGCCCGGACCAACCTTACACGTACTCTTACGTGAGACAGGTTCCACCGACTGACATGCACTAGTTGCATAAGGTGGCTAGCGGGTGTCTGTCTCTCCTACTTTAGTCGGATCGGATTCGATGAAAATGGGTCCTTATGCAGGGTAAATAGCAATTGGCATATCACGTTGTGGTTTTGCGTAGGTAAGAAACGTTCTTGCTAAACCCATAGCAGCCACGTAAAACATGCAAACAACAATTAGAGGACGTCTAACTTGTTTTTGCAGGGTATGCTATGTGATGTGATATGGCCAAAAGGATGTGATGAATAATATACGTGATGTATCAGATTGATCATGTTCTTGTAATAGATGATCATGGAGCCCCAAGATGGAGATCAAAGGAGCTATATGATATTGGCCATATCATGTCACTATTATTTGATTGCATATGATGTTTATCATGTTTATACATCTTATTTGCTTAGAACGACGGTAGTAAATAAGATGATCCCTCATTAAAATTTCAAGAAGTGTTCTCCCCTAACTGTGCACCGTTGCTACAGTTTGTCGTTTCGAAGCATCACGTGTTAATCGGGTGTGATAGATCCTTACGTTCACATACAACGGGTGTAAGACAGTTTTACACAGCAAAAACACTTAGGGTTAACTTGACTAGCCTAGCATGTACAGACATGGCCTCGGAACACAGAGACCGAAAGGTCGAGCATGAGTCGTATAGAAGATACGATCAACATGAAGATGTTCACCGACGTTGACTAGTCCGTCTCACGTATTGATCAGACACGGCCTAGTTGACTCGGATCATGTAATCACTTAGATGACTAGAGGGATGTCTATCTGAGTGGGAGTTCATAAAGATGAACTTAATTATCCTGAACATAGTCAAAAGGATTTTACAAATTATGTCGTAGCTCACGCTATAGTTCTACTGTTTAGTTATGTTCCTAGAGAAAATTTAGTTGAAAGTTGATAGTAGCAATTATGCGGACTAGGTCCGTAAAACTGAGGATTGTCCTCATTGCTTCATAGAAGGCTTATGTCCTTAATGCACCGCTCAGTGTGTTGAACCTCGAACGTTGTCTGTGGATGTTGCGAACATCTGACATACACGTTTTGATAACTACGTGATAGTTTAGTTAAACGGTTTAGAGTTGAGGCACCAAAGACGTTTTTTGAAACGTCACGAAACATATGAGATGTTTTGAGGGCTCAAATTGGGATTTCAGGCTCGTGCCCACTTCAAGAGATATAAGACCTCCGACGATTTTCTTAGCCTGCAAACTAAGGGAGAAAAGCTCAATTGTTGAGCTTGTGCTCAGATTGTCTGAGTACAACAATCACTTGAATCAAGTGGGAGTTAATCTTCCAGATGAGATAGTGATGTTTCTCCAAAGTCATTACCACCAAGCTGCTTGAGCTTCGTGATGAACTATGATATATCAGGGACATATATGATGATCCTTGAGATATCCGCGATGTTTGACACCGCGAAAGTAGAAATCAAGAAGGAGCATCAATTGTTGATGGTTGGTGACACCACTAGTTTCAAGAAGGGCAAGGTCAAGAAGGGATACTTCATGAAACGGCAATTCAGCTGCTGCTCTAGTGAAGAAACCCAAGGTTGAACCCAAACCCAAGACTAAGTGCTTCTGTAATAAGGGGAACAGCCACTGGAGCATAATTACCCTAGATACTTGGTAGATAAGAAGGCTGGCAAGGTCGATAGAAGTATATTGGATATACACTGTGTTGATGTGTACTTTACTAGTACTCCTAGTAGCACCAGGGTATTAGATACCGGTTCGGTTGCTAAGTGTTAGTAACTCGAAATAAAAGCTACGGAATAAACGGGGACTAGCTAAAGGTGAGCTGACGATATGTGTTGGAAGTGTTTCCAATGTTGATATGATCAAGCATCGCACGCTCCCTCTACCATCAAGATTGGTGTTTGCGTTGAGCATAGACGTGATTGGATTATGTCTATCGCAATACGGTTATTCATTTAAGGAGAATAATCGTTACTCTGTTTATTTGAATAATACCTTCAATGGTCTTACACCTGAAATGAATGTTTTATTGAATCTCGATCGTAGTGATACACATATTCATGCCAAAATATGGTAATGATAGTACCACCTACTTGTGGCACAACCACGTAAGTCATATCGGTATAAAATGCATGAGGAAGCTCCATGTTGATGGATCTTTGGACTCACTCATTTTTGAAAAGTTTGACACATGCGAACCATGTCTATTGATGTGTATGCATGAAGAAACTCCATGCAAATGGACCGTTTGGACTCACTTGATTTTGAATCACTTGAGGCATGCAAATCATACCACATGGGCGAGATGACTGAAAGCCTCGGTTTCAGTAAAATGGAACTAGAAAGCAAATTGTTGGAAGTAATACATTTTGATGTGTGCAGTCCAATGAGTGCTGAGGCATGTAGTGGATATCGTTATGTTCTTTCTTCACAGATGATTTGAGTAGATGTTGAGTGCATTTACTTGATGAATCACGAGTCTGAATTATTGAAAGTTTCAAGTAATTTCAGTGTGAAGTTGAAAGATCGTCATGACAAGAGGATAAAAGATCTATGATATGATCATAGAGATGAATATCTGAATTACGAATTTGGCACAGAATTAAGACATTGTGGAAATTGTTTCACAACTAATACAGCCTGGAACACCATAGTGTGATGGTGTGTCCGAACATCATAACTGCACCCTATTGGATATGATGCATACCATGATGTCTCTTATCGAATTACCACAATAATTTATGGGTTAGGCATTAGAGACAACCACATTCACTTTAAAAGGGGCACCACGTAATTCCGATGAGATGACACCGTATGAACTATGGTTTAGAGAAACCTAAGCTGTCATTTCTTAAAAGTTTGGGGCTGCGACGCTTATGTGGAAAAGTTTCAGGCCGATAAGCTCGAACCCAAAGCGGATAAATGCATCTTCATAGGACAACCCAAAAACAGTTGGGTATACCTCCTGTCTCAAATCCGAAAGCAATAAAGGATTGTTTCTAGAATCGGGTCCTTTCTCGAGGAAAAGTTTCTCTCGAAAGAATTGAGTGGGAGGATGGTGGAGACTTGATGAGGTCATTGAACCGTCTCTTCAACTAGTGTATGGCAGGGCACAGGAAGTTGTTCCTGTGGCACCTACACCAATTGAAGTGGAAGCTTATGATATTGATCATGAGATTTCGGATCAAGTCACTCCCAAACCTCGTAGGATGACAAGGATGCGTACTACTTTAGAGTGGTACGTAATCCTGTCTTGGAAGTCATGTTGCTAGACAACAATGAACCTACGAGCTATGGAGAAGCGATGGTGGGCCCGGATTCCGATAAATGGCTCGAGGCCATATAATCCGAGAGAGGATCCATATATGAAAACAAAGTGTAGACTTTGGAAGAACTAATTGATGGTTGTAAGGCTGTTGAGTACAGATGGATTTAAAAAAAGGAAGACGGACAATGACGGTAAATGTCACCATTAAGAAAGCTCGACTTGTCGTTAAGATGTTTTCCGACAAGTTCAAAGAATTGACTACGATGAGACTTTCTCACTCGTAGCGATGCTAAGATTCTGTTGGAATTATATTAGCGATTACTGCATTATTTATGAAATCTTGCAGATAGGATGTCAAAACATTGTTTCCTCGATGATTTTCTTGAGGAAAGGTTGTATGTGATACAACCGAAAGGTTTTGTCAATCCTGAAAGATGCTAATAAGTATGCAAAGCTCCAGCATTCCTTCTAAGGACTGGAGTAAGCATCTCGGAGTTGGAATGTATGCTTTGATGAGATGATCAAAGATTTTGGGTTTATACAAAGTTTATGAGAAACTTGTGTTTCCAAAGAAGTGAGTGGGAGCACTATAGAATTTCTGATGAATATGTGTTGTTGACATGTTGTTAATCAGGAATGACGTAGAATTTCTGGAAAGCATATAGGGTTATTTGGAAAGTGTTTTTCAATGGAAAGCCAGGATTAAGCTACTTGAACATTGAGCATCAAGATCTATAAGGATAGATCAAAACGCTTAATGGTACTTTCAAATGACCACATACCTTGACATGATCTTGAAGTTGTTCAAGATGGATCAGTCAAAGAAGGAGTTCTTGCCTGAGTTGTAAGGTATGAAGTTAAGACTTAAAGCTCGACCATGGCAGAATAGAGAGAAAGGACGAAAGTCGTCCCCTATGCTTAAGACGTAGGCTCTACAGTATGCTATGCTGTGTACCGCACCTGAAGTGTGCCTTGCCATGAGTCAGTCAAGGGGTACAAGAGTGATCCAAGAATGGATCACAGGACAGCGGTCAAAGTTATCCTTAGTAACTAGTGGACTAAGGAAGTTTCTCGGTTATGGAGGTGGTAAAAAGAGTTCGTCGTAAAGGGTTACGTCGGTGCAAGCTTAACACCTATCCGGATAGCTCTGAGTAGAGATACTGGATGCATATAATGGAGCAATAATTTAGAATAGCTCCAAGTAGAACAGTTATTTGGAATAGCTCCAAATAGAGCGTGGTAGCAACATCTAGAAGATGACATAGAGATTTGTAAAGCACACACGGATCTGAAAGGTTCGGACCCGTTGACTAAAACCTCTCTCACAAGCAACATGATCAAACCTAAAACTCATTGAGTGTTAATCACATAGTGATGTGAACTAGATTATTGACCCTAGTGCAAGTGGGAGACTGTTGGAAATATGCCCTAGAGGCAATAATAAATTGGTTATTATTATATTTCCTTGTTCATGATAATCCTTTATTATCCATGCTATAATTCTATTGATAGGAAACTCAGATACATGTGTGGATACATAGACAACACCGTGTCCCTAGTAAGCCTCTAGTTGACTAGCTCGTTGATCAATAGATGGTTACGGTTTCCTAACCATGGACATTGAATGTCGTTGATAACGGGATCACATCATTAGGAGAATGATGTGATGGACAAGACCCAATCCTAAGCCTAGCACAAAGATTGTGTAGTTCGTATGCTAAAGCTTTTCTAATGTCAAGTATCATTTCCTTAGACCATGAGATTGTGCAACTCCCGGATACCGTAGGAATGCTTTGGGTGTATCAAACGTCACAACGTAACTGGGTGGCTATAAAGGTGCATTACAGGTATCTCTGAAAGTGTCTGTTGGGTTGGCACGAATCGAGACTGGGATTTGTCACTCCGTGTAAGCGGAGAGGTATCTCTGGGCCCACTCGGTAGGACATCATCATATGCGCAATGTGACCAAGGAGTTGATCACGGGATGATGTGTTACGGAACGAGTAAAGAGACTTGCCGGTAACGAGATTGAACTAGGTATTGGATACCGACGATCGAATCTCGGGCAAGTAACATACCGATAGACAA
Source organism: Triticum dicoccoides (assembly GCF_002162155.2). NCBI lineage: Eukaryota > Viridiplantae > Streptophyta > Magnoliopsida > Poales > Poaceae > Triticum > Triticum dicoccoides. The sequence continues at coordinate 6,295,992 of NC_041388.1, read as the reverse complement.
AGGGAATTGTATACGGGATTGATTAAGTCCTTGACATCGTGGTTCATCCGATGAGATCATCGTGGAACATGTGGGAGCCATCATGGGTATCCAGATCCCGCTATTGGTTATTGACCGGAGAACGTCTCGGTCATGTCTGCATGTCTCCCGAACCCGTAGGGTCTACACACTTAAGGTTCGGTGACGCTAGGGTTATGAAGATATGTGTATGCAGTAACCCGAATATTGTTTGGAGTCTCGGATGAGATCCTGGACGTCACGAGGAGTTCCGGAATGGTCCGGAGGTAAAGAATTATATATAGGAAGTGCTGTTTCGGCCATTGGGACAAGTTTCGGGGTTATCGGTATTGTACCGGGACCACCGGAGGGGTCCCGGGGGTCCACCGGGTGGGGCCACCTGTCCCGGGGGGCCACATGGGCTGTAGGGGGTGCGCCTTGGCCTACATGGGCCAAGGGCACCAGCCCTACTAGGCCCATGCGCCTAGGGTTTCCATGGGGGAGGACTCCCACTAGTGGAAGGCACCCCTAAGTGCCTTGGGGGGGAGGAAAACCTCCCCTGGCCGCCGCACCTAGGAGATTGGATCTCCTAGGCTGCGCACCACCCCCCCTTGGCCCTCCTATATATAGTGGGGGAGAGGAGGGATTTCATAGACCAGCCCCTGGCGCCTCCCTCTCTCCCCGTTACGTCTCTCTCTCGTAGTATAGGCGAAGCCCTGCTACTGTGACGCCCTGCATCCACCACCACGCCGTCGTGCTGCTGGATCTTCATCAACCTCTCCTCCCCCCTTGCTGGATCAAGAAAGGAGGAGACGTCATCTGTTCCGTACGTGTGTTGAACGCGGAGGTGCCGTCCGTTCGGCACTAGGATCATCGGTGATTTGAATCACGACGAGTACGACTCCATCAACCCCGTTCACTTGAACGCTTCCGCTTAGCGATCTACAAAGGTATGTAGATGCACTCTCCTTCCCCTCGTTGCTGGTTTCTCCATAGATAGATCTTGGTGATACGTAGGAAAATTTTGAATTTCTGCTACATTCCCCAACAAGGACTCCCTCAGTAGCCCCCGAACCAGGCTTCAATGACGATGAGTCCGGCGCACAGATTGTCTTCGGCATTGCAAGGCGGGTTCTCCTCCAAATTCCATGTACCTGTTGAATAAAGTCCGGTTTCTTGTAGATGTTGCGCTCCTTGGCTTCTGCACCCAATAATGGCTGCTCCCCACATGTCAAACGAATATGAAAGGTCTGGGTATTTTTACATTCACACCCCAGCCGCGTAAACAAGCTGACCTATTTAAGGAGACGAGGATTTAGATCCCAACTACACCTTCCCCCTTCGCGAGTGTTCATCAGAGCACATTCGACAAAGATCCATTCCACCATGGCCAGCCGTTGCGACTCCTCCTCCTGCCCTTCCAGCCCTAAGCTTGGATATTGGGAAAGATGCTCCATCCCGCATAGTGAGTTAGTGACGCTCCAGACCAAGGGATTTCTCCCCCCGGCCTATATGATCCCGGTTCGAGCCGGTCTTGCCGTCTACAACGGCGGAGAGCAAGCAGAGAGTGCCCCTAATCCCTCCAAAGGAGAGCGGGTGTGCCTCGTCCCTTATTTAATAAGGGGGCTCGGATTTCCAATCCATCCATTTCTCTAGGGGTTGCTGGAGTTCTACGGCCTCCAGCTACATCATCTCACGCCTACCTCAGTACTGCATATTGCGGGCTTTGTAGCCCTCTGCGAGCTGTTCTTGGGTGTTGAAGCTCATTTCGGACTGTGGAGGCAGCTATTTTGCCTCGTGCCCCGTTCCAAGAAGGGGTCTATGTATCAAGTGGGCAGAGCCGAAGTATGGCGCATTGCCGGGACCGGCTATCTGTCCGGAACCCCAAAGAAGGCGTCCGAAGACTGGCCCTCGGAATGGTTTTACATAGAAGACGTCCCGCTGCCAGATCATGTCCGGATCGGCCTCCCTGAATTCAACAATGCTCCCTTAAAGAAGCGCCTAAGCTGGCACCCACGGAGCCCTCAGAGGGAAAGTGACAGGGACGTTGTTTACCTGATGGGCCGGATAAGATTGTTAGCTCATTCCGGACTAACCATGATCGGGGTCATGGCCGCATGCATCATGCAAGGGGTGCAGCCGCTACAGTATAGAGGCCACCCCATGTGGGATTTCAACAGGGAGGACGACACCACCCGCTTCGGCCATAAGGGGCCGGATTCGGCTGCGGCTCTAGTAAAGACCCTGTCCGCTTTGTACAAGGGGGAAGAGGAGGATTTTCTCCGTGTTGACCCAAAGGGTGGATTTTCCATGTACAATCCTCCAAGCTGGGTGAGTGATCACACTTTGCCCATCCGTTTTATATCCCCATTGTTAAATATTTGATCGTAGTGATTCCGACACAGGAACTGCACCAAGCTGTTAAAGAAATGAACAACCCTCCTCCATAACCCGAGGACCCAGGACGGTCCCTCGACTCGGACTCGCAAGAGGATCCGGAGCTTTCGGTGCATCAGATTGATGGAGTGTTCCATCAATTGAGTAAGGACAACGCCCTGGTGGCCATTACGGCCGATTATCCAGGGCTAATCCCGGCCTCCCAGAAACAGGAGGCCGAACCTGCGGCGACAAGCCAACGAGGGGCCGCAGGGCCCCGACGGCAGAAAAGAGGGGCAGTCCGGACCGGGGCATCAGCGCAAAGGTATGGCGCATCCCTTTATCCCAGGTGTCGTACCTTCAGGGCATATTAACACTTGAGCTCTCTTTAGGACAAAGAGACCTCGCCGAACTATATTCGGAGAGACCGCCAATCGCGCCTCCACCAGCCAGGCTCCAAAGCCTGGCCCGGAAGCGGGGCCAAACACAAGGCGCGCACCGGACGCTCCTCCGACGGAGGATGTGGATAGGTTGTCTGCCACCAAGTCTGAGGTGGAGAGTGCCATGAAGCACAGGCGTCGCCGGATAATTCTTCGCGACGCTTGTTTCTCCCAAGAGGCGTTAGATGCCTTTAAGTCGGGAGATGCGTATCTTCGTGCCGCTCAAAATGGTCTAACCAGAGCCACGGAGCAATATGTAAAAGACATACGGGTAAGAAATTTTTGGTAATTATATATATACCAGTAGCCCTCGAGGCTTGAAACAGTTAAAATAACTGATTTAAGGATCATTTGTTATGCAGATTCTTACAGAAAAGAATTCCCTACTGTCCAAGGAGCTGGAAGAGTGCAAAGCCCAACTTGAGGCTGCACTGGCCGCGGCAGGGGAGCCTAAAGAGGCCCCCTCAGGTAATATACACTACAAAAGATAAGTATTTTGCGAAGCACGGCTTTGGTGCGAATTCTGACAAATGAAATTGCAGATGGCGCCGGATTGGATCTGGAAAGGCAACACCTCCTACGCCAGCTAAAGGCTGGTGAGAGGGTGTTGTTAAAGGTGATGGGGGAGAAAAACGATCTCCGAGATGCCAACACAAAGCTGGGCGTCGAGCTGAAAGATGTTCGTGCCCAGCTGTCAGACTCCGTGAAGGAGAATCAGCGGCTTCGGCGCGGCATATTTAGTAAGTGCTTGAACGAACCTTTTCAAAGAAAGTTCGGCGAGGAAGTCGACTAACAGAGCAATGTCTATAGGTGTGCTGACAGGTCGTCCTGCAGAGGAGATGCCCAGTTCTATGGGTGACCTTCTTCCCGAGCTGTCGCAACTGCTCGATCGAGTTCGGCAGGCGATGCGAGGTGTCGCCCAGGCCCTGTGGCCATCTGTCTCCATGCCCGAAGGTCTTGGAGAGCTTGCGGAGAAGCTAAAAGGAGCACGGCAGCGCTTCTGATTGTGCAAGATATCAGCCTGCCGTGAAGGCGCTAGGGAGGCCTGGGCCATGGTGAAGACGCGGTACGCAAAGGCTGACCCCAACCACATGGCCGAGGTCGGTCCTATAGGGCCCGATGGGAAGGAGATCCCTGTAAGCTTAGTATACGGCCAAGTAGAGTTGGCCGCAAAGTATTTCCGGCAGGACTGTAAATTAGACAGCCTGTTAGATGGTATTGAAGAGGAATACGATCAGTCAAAATGACTATGTAATGTAACTGACATTTATGATGCCTTCTAGCCGGATTGTAGATCGTTTGTCATGGCCGACCTTTTCGCTTCAGCCTCGGGACCTGACGGTCCTGAGTGTGTCCGAATTCCCATGCGGTTATATAAGAACCGGGGAATGCATGGAGACCAGGCGTAGGGGTCATTAGTGCGTGAACAGACAAGTGCCCGACTAGTTATGTTATATTACATGGTTAGTAAGAAACATCTTCCAGGGAGAATAGTTCCGTTAGGGGTTCCTTCCCTGGGAGGCATGCCCTAAAGTGCATGTCCATGCTGCGAAAAGAAACGCAGGAAAAACATGTGGGGGCATATAGATAAAAATAAAAAAGATCATCTTCAAGTCACCGACCGAATATTCCCTTAAGAACGCTAGCTTTCGGCTTCACCCAGTCTGAGGTACACGTCCGGCTGACCCGGCAGTAACAATCATAGAGGTGCTCCCTTTACCACCTAGCCGAACAATTGGGAACGTAGGGGTAAGCACAGGAGCCAGGCAACCCAGCTTGGCCAAAACTTAAGTCATATTGATGCATATAATGGTGAATAAAAGGTACATGCGGAAGTGTGACACATGTGTTGGGCATGAATCCCGTATGAATAAGCTTCTGTTTAAAGAAGCCCCCAGGTTTAATGAGCGCGGATGACGTGTCACTTTATGAGCCTTTAAGGGCTATAAGAGAGAGAGGGAAGAAGAAGAGAAATGCAAGACAGAAAATATATAAAAAATGGACAGAGGAAGGAGACAAACATAGAGTCCGGCGCTTAGGCGTAGAATCTTCGGAGACGGGCTGCGTTCCATGGGTTCGGCTCGAGTCGGTTATCCGATGCATCTCGCAGGCGGTACGCTCCACCAGTCAGGACTTGGTCAATTATGAAGGGACCTTCCCACTTGGGCTTGAGTTTGTCCTTTTTCTTGTCCGGTAGTCGTAGAACTAATTCGCCAACGTTGTAATTTGTGGCCCATACTTCTCTGCTTTGGTATCTTCGAGCCTGCTGTTGATAGAATGCGGAACGGGCTTTTGCCACATCACGCTCCTCCTCCAATGCGTCTAAGCTGTCCTGCAAATCGAGCTCGGCTTCTCTTTCTTCGTACATGCGCACTCGAGGTGAGTCATGAATTATGTCGCAGGGCAAAACTGCCTCTGCGCCATACACCATAAAAAATGGTGTGTATCCGGTGGTGCGATTCGGCGTGGTTCGCAGCCCCCAGAGTATGGAGTCGAGCTCCTCTACCTAGTGCGTGTTAGATTCCTTGAGGGACCGCACTAATCTGGGTTTAATGCCGCTCATGATAAGACCATTTGCACGTTCGACCTGGCCGTTAGTTTGTGGGTGATAGATGGAAGCATAGTCGAGCTTGATACCCATGTTTTTGCACCAGAGTTTTACCTCGTCGGCCGTGAAGTTCGTGCCGTTGTCAGTGATGATGCTGTGGGGAACGCCGTAACGGCATACAACCCCGGATATAAAGTCTATCACAGGTCCGGATTCGGCCGTCTTAACAGGCTTGGCTTCTATCCATTTGGTGAACTTATCCACCATGACCAGTAAGTATTTGTGCTTGTTGGTTCCACCTTTAAGGGGTCCAACCATGTCAAGCCCCCAGACCGCGAAGGGCCAAGTAATGGGGATAGTTCAGAGGGCGGTGGGTGGCATATGGCTTTGGTTTGCAAAGAGCTGGCAACCGGTGCATCGTTGGACTAAGTCCTGAGCGTCTGCCCGGGCTGTCGGCCAATGAAAGCCTGTACGGAAGGCCTTGATTACAAGGGACCGAGCTGCAGCGTGATGACCGCCCAGTCCAGCATGAATTTCAGCCAGGAGGTTCCGCCCCTCCTCTTCGGAGATGCACCTTTGAAGGACTCCGGTAGTGCTTTTCTTATAAAGCTCTCCCTCGTGGACTCTGTATGCTTTGGATCGCCGCACTATGCAGCGTGCCTCATTTTGGTCCTCGGGGAGTTCCTGCATAGTGAGGTAGGCAAGGAATGGTTCTGTCCACGGGGCGATGACGGCCATTATTACGTGGGCTGAAGGTGTTATTTCATTGGCAGAGCCTCCGATTGTGTCGGAATTTTCGGTGTCCGGCAGTGCGGTTGGGTCCGAGGTGTTATTGTTCGGCTCCCCTTCCCATACTACGGATGGCTTGAAGAGCCTTCCCAAGAAGATGTTGGGGGGGGGGGGACTGCATCGCGTTTTGCGCCGATGCGTGCCAGGACATCTGCCGCCTGATTGTTTTCCCAGGCTATATGGTGAAATTCAAGCCCCTCGAACCGAGCTGACATTTTTAGGACGGCGTTGCGGTAGGCTGCCATTTTTGGATCCTTGGCATCGAAGTCTCCATTTATTTGGGATATTGCGAGGTTCGAGTCCCCGCGCACCTCTAAGCATTGAATACCCATGGATACTGCCATCTGGAGACCATGTAAAAGGGCCTCATATTCGGCTGCGTTGTTGGAGTCCGTGTACATAATCTGGAGTACGTATTGAACTATGTCTCCTGTGGGGGACGTCAAAACGACGCCAGCCCCCAGTCTGGCCAACATCTTGGAGCCGTCGAAGTGCATGATCCAATTTGAATATGTGCCGTACTCTTTAGGGAGTTTGGCCTCCGTCCATTCTGCGACGAAGTCGGCCAAGACTTGCGACTTGATGGCTCGCCGTGGCTTATAAGTTATGTCGAACGGGAGGAGCTCAATGGCCCATTTTGCAATCCGGCCCGTTGCGTCACGGTTGTTCATAATATCGTTAAGTGGTACTTCCGAGGCTACTATTATTGAACACTCTTGAAAGTAGTGTCGTAGCTTCCGGGATGCCATGAATACCGCGTACGCGATCTTTTGATAATGCGGGTACAATGATTTGCAAGGGGTGAGGACAGTGGACACATAATAGACCGTCTTTTGAAGGGGGAATCTGTGTCCGTCCGCTTCTCGTTCGACGACGAGCACTGCGCTTACAACCTGATGTGTTGCTGCAATGTATAATAGCATTGGTTCGCCAATATTTGGCGCGGCCAGGACTGGGTTTTTTGCGAGTATGGCTTTTATCTCCTCAAGTCCGGCGGTGGCTGCATCCGTCCATTCGAAGTGTTCGGTGCACCGAAGGAGGCGGTAAAGGGGTAGGGCCTTTTCTCCCAAGCGGGAGATAAAGCGTCTTAGAGCCACCACGCATCCGGTTAACTTTTGTATTTGTTTGAGGTCCTTCGGGATATCTAGTTGCGACAGAGCTCGGATCTTGGCTGGATTTGCTTCGATCCCTCTACCGGATACAATGAAGCCCAAGAGCTTTCCGGCTGGAACGCCGAAAACGCATTTTTCTGGGTTGAGCTTGATGTCGTATGTTTGGAGGTTATCAAATGTGAGCCTCAAGTCGTCTACTAGAGATTCGACATGTCTTGTTTTCACGACCACATCATCTACATATGCCTCCACTGTTTTGCCGATCTGGCTTGCCAGACATGTCTGAATCATGCGCTGATATGTTGCGCCGGCGTTTTTGAGCCCGAAGGGCATTGTGTTGAAGCAGAATGGGCCGTATGGTGTGATAAATGCCGTTGCGGATTGGTCTGATTCTGCCATCTTGATTTGATGGTAGCCGGAATATGCGTCGAGGAAACACAACGAATCGTGTCCTGCGGTAGAGTCGATAATTTGATCGATGCGGGGGAGGGGGAAGGGATCCTTTGGGCAAGCCTTGTTAAGGTCTTTAAAATCAACGCACATGCGCCAGGATTTGTCCTTCTTTGGTACCATCACCAGGTTTGCTAGCTAGTCCGGATGTTTTATATCTTTGATGAATCCGGCCTCCAATAGCTTTGCTAGCTCCTCTCCCATAGCCTGTCTCTTAGGTTCGGAAAAATGCCGAAGAGCCTGTTTGACAGGTTTGAATCCTGTTTGGATATTTAAGCTGTGCTCGGCCAGCCTGCGTGGGATTCCTGGCATGTCTGAAGGGTGCCAGGCGAAAATGTCCCAGTTTTCTCATAGGAACTCTTGCAGTGCGGTGTCTACATCAGGGTTTAACTGTGCCCCGATGGAAGCTGTTTTATTTGGGTCCGTTGGATGGACTTGGAATTTGACTATTTCGTCCGCCGGTTCAAAGGAGGTGGACTTTGATCTTTTGTCGAGTACCACATCATCCCTATTTACCGTAGAGCGCAGCGCAGTCAGTTCCTCAGCCGCTAGGGCTTCGGATAGTGCCTCGAGGGCCAGTGCGGCTGTCTTGTTTTTGGCGTGGAGTGCTATGTCCGGATCACTAGTGAGAGTGATGATCCCGTTAGGCCCGGGCATTTTGAGCTTCATGTACCCTTAATGGGGTATTGCTTGGAAGATTGTAAACGCTTCCCGCCCTAGCAGAGCGTGATAACCGCTGCTGAACGGAGCCACATGGAACATGATCTCTTCGGACCTGTAATTATCCGGCGTGCCGAACACCACATCTAGTGTGATTTTTCCTGTACAGCGCGCTTCCCGACTGGGGATTATTCCTCTAAATGTTGTGCTGCTTCCCTCAATGCGGTTCCAGTCTATTTCCATTTTTTGAAGAGTTTCCTCGTAAATGAGGTTCAATCTGCTGCCGCCGTCCATGACTACCTTGGTAAGACGAAAGCCGTCCACTATTGGGCTGAGGACCAATGTGGCTGGTGCTCGGGCTGTTCGGAATCTAGGTTCATCATTGGCGTTAAAGGTAATAGCCATGTCACTCCACGGGTTTATTGTTGCTACTTGATAGGCTTCGGCAAGGCTGCGGAGTGTCCTTTTTCGCATATTATTTGATGCGGAAGTCTCGAAGACTGTTAATACCGTATGGGTGTCTCTGGGGTGGCTTTCTATGGCCTCCGGAATTAGGAGGTTTTTGCCAATTTTGGCCACCTGCCGGAGTATCCAACATGCTCTAAGGCTGTGAGTTGGTGTGGCGTCCTCTGTACTGTGAATTTTACAGGGTCCGTTAAGCCATCCTTCCAGTACGGTTCCATGCCCTATAGAGGGTTTTTGCTTTTTGGTATCTAACCTGGGTGTCTGGTTATGCTGCACCCTTTTATTTCGGACTGGGTTTGTATTTAGGGCCAGATTGTCCCAAAATTTTATTTTGGTTTTCCAGGCGCTTTCCATCGCACAATACTTTCGTACAATGGACACCAAGTCAGCGAAGCGTGTGATATCATAGCGACTTATGGCGTTGAGTATTCCCTTGTCCGTGCAATTATTGCAGAAGATTAAGATTGCGTCTTCCTTGCGGTAGTCCCTTAGCCTGTTCTTAACCAGGAGGAATCTAGCCCAGTAATGATGTACTGTTTCATTGGGCTCTTGCCTGATTTTGGATAGATCGCATATGTTGGGGTGGGTGGGTGGAGTTAAATACGAAGCCTCATCCCGTCTGCGGCTCAGAGGCCGAGGAATTTCTGAACTCGAAAATTTGGATCCCTGGGTGTTGTCCAATGAATCCAGCCCGTTGCCTGACTCTAAGTTCAGGTCTTGAGTGATATCCTCCCCTCCGCGGGTATCCGGCTTGGAGGGATCGGGAATCCGGATGTAGCGAGTCTTTAAGATAAATGAGGGGTCGCCGCACTGTCCCTCTACCACGACAACGTGATGGGTGACTTGGGGAGAGTTAATCTCTCTCAGATCGGTTTTAGGCCCAATCTGGTCGTAATCCGTAGCGACTCCCAGGGCGGCGAAGCGATCCAAGAGCTCATTTACGAAGGAAAGCTCCATTGGATCTAACTGCTCGGCGAGTTCCGAACTAACATGAAGATTGCTTTCGATGGCTCGAGAGGTCATCGTCGGCGTAGAAGCCGAACATGCGGTCATAAGAAAACCACCTAGCCAGAGGGTTTGGACCGACAACCAAAGCTCCCTTAGCAACGGTGCCGTCTTTAAAGACGGGGCGAGGCATCCTTCCTGATGGCGACAACACAGAGGAACTCTCAATGAAAGCACCAATGTCAGTGTCAAAACCGGCGGATCTCGGGTAGGGGGTCCCGAACTGTGCGTCTAGGCCGGATGGTAACAGGAGGCAGGGGACACGAAGTTTTACCCAGGTTCGGGCCATCTCGATGGAGGTAAAACCCTACGTCCTGCTTGATTAATATTGATGATATGGGTAGTGCAAGAGTAGATCTACCACGAGATCAGAGAGGCTAAACCCTAGAAGCTAGCCTATGGTATGATTGTTGATGTGTATGTTGTCCTACGGACTAAAACCCTCCGGTTTATATAGACACCGGAGAGGGTTAGGGTTACATAGAGTCGGTTACAATGGTAGGAGATCTGATCATCCGTATCGCCAAGCTTGCCTTCCACGCCAAGGAAAGTCCCTTCCGGACACGGGACGAAGTCTTCAATCTTGTATCTTCACAGTCCTGGAGTCCGGCTGAAGGTATAGTCCGGCTATCCGGACACCCCCTAATCCAGGACTCCCTCACCAGGTTAGACTGAATCGCGGATGCAAATGCGCATCCAGGATCAGCGATCTTATTTTGATCGGGGGATGACTGGTCCCTGCAAAATAATGGAGTACCGTTAGGGATGCAAATGATGGTTTGTGCATTCCGTTTGTAATCTCCCGTACCGTAGGATGTCAACCAGATGAAACAAGTCCCCTGGCTTGTCACCGCGAAGATGCGACCTAGATGGCACACAGCGTCTTCGAACGTGTAGGGGTACAAATCTGCCACCGCCAACATGCGCCAGCCTCCGCCGTTACTGCCTCCTGCATTGATGGCAATCCTTATGTCGAACACCGCGATGAGATAGTAATCGTCGTAGCCGCGTCGCTTTGTCGACGGGTCCGCAATTTCTATCTTCTTCAATCTCATGTAGGCATCATCGTGCAGATTCTTTCCCAGCCAGTCCGGAAGGCCGATCCCAATGGTGGAGAAGGGGTCTACCGGAACGGCCGCACTGATGTGGATGTTGTGCAAAATCATGGTGGTATCCGGCCGGAGGTATGCAAGCCAATCTTTGTTGGCACCGACCCAGACCTATATATAAGACAGTGGGCAGCGGAGAAATTACGGGATGGAAATGGAATAACTAAGTACTACATGATCAAACTCCATTACTGACCTGCTCATCGGACAAAATCCGACTACCTCTCAACGTCATCAACTCTAGCAGAGTCAACGTGCAACCATGGCTAGGGAGCGGTGGACTGTTCGAAGAATTGTCCCATAGAAGAACCTTCTCCTCGAGGACGCATCCCAAGCCTGTTTAAGCAGCGTCTTGAAAAGGTTGGTGCAGGAAGCACCGAGTCTTCCCACGGTGAGGACTTCGGAGCGGAATGAGATTTCTCCTAGAGAATCGTCGTCCAAGGTCTCCCATCCCCGACAAGGAGGAGAACCGCCTGGCAAATCCATGGGAGCAGCGATGAGCTGCCTTCTCTTCGGGGGGAGGGGAACTGGCGAGGAGGAGATAAGAGCGTAGTAACCGTAGGGCCTCATCCCTTCCAACTGTATATCATTCCTCAGCGAAGGGGTGAGGCTATTATTTACTACTCTAAATAATAGCACTAGTAAGAAATTTTTGGCACTAGGTAGTAGTTTTTGGTACCATGGAGTACTGGTACCAGCATTATGGAACGTTACGGGATTGCATTATACTATAAATAGTAGCACTAGTAAGAAAATTTTTGGCACTAGATAGTAGTTTTTGGCGTGGATTAAGAAATTTTGGGTATGTTTTTGCCATTTTTTGTACATGCCAACTAGTGTCAAAAAACATCGTACATTATGTGACGGAGGAGTACGTACTCGTACTATAGCAGTACTAGTACTACTTTTCTCAACTACTCCTCAAAAAAGCACCCAATTAATGCTCTTGTTTTCCTCAAAAAAGTATGTTTACCAATGCATTAATTGCAATGCATGCATGCATAAATTACATTCATTGGTCAATTTTCTCTTAATACTTTCATGCAATGATTTAATACACCTTGGAATCTGAACATGTGATGAGAAACAACCAAATTGAGCCTTATAAAATGGAAAAACTAAAATTTTGAGATGAGCCCTATAAACCGGAAAGGAGGGAGTATTGTACTTCTAGTCTAGTCTTGTATAGTGCGCCAGTTTTGAACTCTTGAATCTCAGGGCCAAGGAGCTATAGTTGGAAGTGGAGGGTACTACTGTTCTCTAGAACCATCTATGTACTATCGATGCAGGGGAAGTACACCTGCGTAGTGGCCTAGTGGGTACTCTCGGTGCTCTATTCAGCTGCTCCTCTCACGTACACTACTAGGAAAAGGGCTATAGATAGGATTGATACTAATGGCGCACCAGGGAAGTAGTGCGCCACTACTATATACTAATGGCGCACCAGTTGGTGATGCGCCATTAGTGTGGAAGACACTAATGGCGCACCAGAAAATAGGTGCGCCACTAGTGATATTTTTTTTCATTTTTACATACATACTAATGGCGCATCCTACCGAAGTGCGCCATTACTACTTCTAACTAGTAATGGCGCACCAGACAGGGAGTGCGCCAGTACCGAATTTTTTTTATTCTTTTTTTTGCAAAACTACTAATGGCGCACCGCCTCACAGTGCGCCATTACTAGTTTAAACTACTAATGGCGCACCCTGTAAAAGTGCGCCATTAGTATA